>NC_135502.1:20167560-20304940 GCF_052857255.1 Amblyomma americanum | reverse complement strand
CCTAATTTTTTTTTTTTCTGACCGGAACCTCCCCTCGTCGCAGCGCGCTCGTGTGCGTGCAAATTGATCTCAGTTTGGAGAGTATTCGGTGGCATCCGACGTCCTCTTTGTCTTCTGTCACAGCGCCGCTTGGAGGAGCGCTGCGATATCTGCTGTTGCTATTTGTCCAGGCTCGCTAATGCGGGCTGCTCGAGTTTAGTGGCGTGGTGACTTTTCCTCGTAGAGCGTCGACATTTTCTGTTCTTTTTCCTTTTCTGTGTCATCTCGGAGCGTCACTACACTGGAGATCGGAACGTTTTCGGATAGCGTTTTCTCCGCTGGTTGCGTTTCACCCTCTGCGATCGGTGCCTGTGGTACCGTATATGCTGTTCAGATTTCGTCCTCTGTCGAGTTCTAGTGTGCTGCATTCGGCGACGCCTACAGGTTTTGTGCCAAGTACTGTACTGCGGAACGGAAAGAGGGTAGTCGCAGTAAGCGGCTGAATGGGAACTTGCTGCTTCTTGTGGTGCACCGTGCACGATGACGTTTAGTTACGCTCCCTTTATTAGCCCCGTGCCGCGGCGATTTGAGGGAGCGCTCGCGAGGGGAATGTGCGAAGGATCTGAGCCCTTTTGTAATATGTGTCTTCGAGCTGGGACTCGTGAATTCCTCGGCCGTGGCCAGACAACGGTGGCGCATATGACCTCTAGGCGTTGCCACTGTTTCGAGCACTAGCATGGTCTACGCTGAAGCTTCAGGCGTTGTTATCCAGCTCGGACCCAAAGGCTAAATTCCGTGCGACGGGCAGGGCCGAAAAAGTCGCTGCAAGGCAGTGCTGTGTAGCCAGCTGACGTACAGTCTGGAAGAGAAGCCCGCTATGAACTTTAATCGAATATCCCACGATTCCTTTCCTCACACTTCCGGTGAATAAAGTTTTTCTACTGCCTGCCGATTGGTGGTGCCTTTCCTGGGCGCACACAACAGCCGCTTTAGGGGCATGTTGCAGCCGTGCGAGAAAAAAAAAAGATCATTCTGTTGTTTCGTGTTTAGTTCGTCTCTTTGTCCCTGTGCGCTTCTTCGAATGACGCCGTACCGACTCGCCCAGCGGTCTCGAACTCGTGCGGACAAGGATGGCGTCCTTGTGGCGCGTTGCGCTTGTGGGGTGCCTCAGGCTAGTGACACGTGCGCCCATGCCGGCGCGTTGCATGCCGCGGCGGATGTCCATTTTCGCGGTCCACGCGCGGTTCCGGGCCGCTGGAAGCCGTTGCGGGGCGGACAGCGTGTGTGCGTCTTTATTACCTGCGGCTCCGTGTTACGCAAGGCAGGTGCTGTGCGGTTTTCGGATTGGCTGCTGCGGCCCACGGGGAAGCGGAGAGACAATGGAGTCGTTCGCGGGAACATGTACTACTACGCCGCTGTCGGCGGGCGCTCTTCCTGCTTCTTTCGTAAGCGCGGGCGTTTTGCCTGTTCCGCCCGGACGAGGGCTGCTCTCCTTGGCGGCGCAGGGTCGTGACCGACGGCGGACGTATTTATGGAACGCCGCGTCGCTCTCGTGGCAGCAACGTGCCCCCGGTTCTCGATTGGAGTGCCGCCCGAAGGAGAAAATCGTCGAATCGCTGCTGAATGTGCTGACTGGCGTGTTAGACAAGTGACGAAATATAGTTTAGCGTAATTCCTCATTTAAAAAAAATTGATATTGGGCTAGACCCGGAAAAAAAAAAGTAGGTCCGAACTGCCGGAATTTTTTTTTATTCAGACATTTCTCTTTTCTGCAGTTTCGACAGCGCTGATATACATAGCGTAAATCGCGGGAAGAGACGTTTAGTTGGACTAATTACAAAGCTTACAAAGCTTAATTTTCGCGACAAGCCAACCAGAGGAGATTGAAACTCTTCCACCCAAGGTTACCTACCACAGGTTCGTGAGGGACGCCATTGCGGAAGGGTGTGGACTATGGCACTCGAGGTTCTTTTGACGCGCCCCGAAATGTCGTTGCGGTGCTGCGTTCACATTTCGCCTGCGCTGAAATAAGGCGGGACTGAAGGGGCGTCTCAAGAGCCAAACACGGGCACCGAGCCGCCGCGGCGGAGTTCCCTTTCTTCGCGTCGAGCGTCCGGGGCAACGAAGGCAGGCCATTGAGGCGAGCGGTGGTGGCTGCTGTCGGGCGAAGCAGCGCGTTTTCCACTCGTCGCGCGCCTCACGTGCGTGCAAGCTGATTCCCGCAGCACTCGGTGCCTTTTGGATCCTGCTCCCCCCGCGCTTGGAGCGTGACTGTTTGCTCCAACAGCGTCCGCTCTGCTTATGCACTTTTGGCGAGGGTTCTTATTCCGCCACCATACTGGGTTGAACAGTCGTGCTCGCGGTGGCTGCTGGAGCCGGTCGTAATCGAGTTACGGCTGCAATCGCCCGACTGACTGGTCGGCGGTCGGTTTTCCGTCGGCAGCCCCTAAGTGGCCGCCAAGAATATTATGGCGCACAGGGCTCGCTTTCATCGGGAAGCCCGAAGCAATCTCGGAGAAGCTCGTGATCGGGGATGGTTATCTTTGCGCCGATTACGGTATTATATCGTTCGGACTTCCGCGGCGTGTATCGGCGGACGGCCTTCGGCTGGCGGACCGCCGTACCGCGCTCCTCGATTTCTTGATCGCCGTTTAGGTTAACGCCACTGCGTGCGTCCTCATTACGTCCGCGGTCGAAAAGTAAGGGGAGCTGGCGCGTGCCGCCTTGAGGCCTTTCGCAATCGTCTGTTGCGGAACTTTCACTGCAGGATGGCGCGTACAAACGTGCGAATTGTCCAGATACGACGTACAGTTTGACGTAAGCACCTCAAAAAATAATTTAATTTCGTCGCCGTGCTTCTGTGCATTCTACAGTAGTCATGTATAGCATAATTGTGACTGCGAATTACACAGTGCACCGTTAATTCTCACGCAATACGCTTTAGGCGACCCCCCCCCCCCCCCCCCCCCAAAAAAAAAAGACGGCCGATTTAGCGTGGTTAGGTCGAATGCGAATCAGATGCGCCCGCACTTGGGTTTTCACTGCTGTTTAAGAAGGCATTGCAATAGCGGTGTGTTCTTGATCCCCATTGCGCACGGATGGGAGTTGATGAAGACGAAGACATCCAAGGTGCAACGTGAGAGACGGGCATAACAGGCGGGATGTTCGGCTCTGTGGCGGTGACTTACTGGTCTAATGCAGTGGCCAACGAAGCTGCACCTGTTCCTGCTGCCGCGGATTCGATGCCCACTCGATGCCATAAAGTGTTTTGCATAATTGGCCATAAAGCGTCCTGGCAGGCTGTCCACCGCGGTAGGTGGGCCACCTGCTGGAGACAAACATCGGCTAAACCTGAGATTGGGGTTGGCGCACTAGAAGCTTAAATATTTTCATCTGAGACACCTTCATAAAACTTCCGACAGCGTGTACGGAAAGTAGCGGCTGTGCTGCAGAAGCGCTAAAACTGTCCTCCCTCACTTCTGCTTTATGTAGGCCACGAGTAGTTTATCGAAAATCGAATTCGCATTTACCCGGGGGCTTGGATGTTTCCTAGCTCTTGATTTCACGCGTATGATGAGTTCTTTTTTTAATAATTTATTTCGAGGTCTCGAGCTTGGTTCCCGGCGCGGCCGTGATTCCAGTTCACTGCATGAAGATTCACTCAAAACCGTTACGGGGTCCCAGCTGCGGTCGAATTAGTAACTCGTCCGATGCGTTTACTGTTCCACTGTCCTGGAGCCCGCCTTTCTCAGCAGAACAGCAGCAGTTTAGCGCCGAACCCAAACGAACACGCCCCGGTTGACAGGCTCGACCTGAGAGCCGCGCTGCGGCGTGGACTACGCGACGCGTTCTCCTGCGGGCGTCGTCGCGCGAACACAAGCAGCGGGCCGTCGCTGTGCAGTGCGCGGCCGTGTTCTCTGCTGCGGCTCGCTGCCGCCGGCGACCCGGTTTCCGCTGGCGTGAGAGTGGCCGCGCTTCGTGCACGCTGGACGGCTGTCTGCGCGTCGGAGGGGGGAGGAGGGATCCGAAGGCTTTCTTCTCTCTGGGTTGCCGCCGGCCTCGAGTCGATTTGGCCGCTCAGATCGATAGCGAGACACCAGGCCAGCGAAGGAGCCACTCGACCGGGTGGCGGGAGGGATGCCGGCGGCAGCCAGGGGCGCCCACCGTGGCCCGCACCTCGCGTGCTGTCCGTCGTGGCCCTGGGCTCGAGCCGCGCTCTGGCAGGCCGCAGCTCCTCCATGCGAATACGGGCTCGCGCAGATGCTTGTTCTGGTGATGCGGTTGTTAGTCTGGCCGGTTGGCGTGGCTTCCTATCGATCTTCGGCTTTGTGTCGGTCTTACTGCGCCGTAACCGGAACCGGAGGTAGCGCGTGAAAGCTAGCGGCATTTGCCGCTTTCGGCTACCGTTCGCTGTCCTTGCAACAGTCCCCTGCTCTTTCGGTCGCCATTGGAGTCTGTTCTTTGGCGCCGTCTTATTTACTGGGGCGTTAGCTTGCCGGCGTCGGACAGGAAGATCGCATTGTGAGGTTGCATTTCCTCTTGTTCGGTTTGTTTTAAACGCCGTGGTCGTAATTCTTCAATAAACTTCTTGAGCGTACCGGAGACGTATTAACGTGAACATATACCTGTTTGCCGGCCGCGAACGCGCAGTGGCTCCGCCTGGCCGCATCTATGCCACTGCGCGTGCGTGGAGGCCTTCCGTAAACTGGACACTAACACGTCTCCGGTATGCAAAAATATTCTTAGGAATGCGTGTGCACGAATTACTTCTGCTTCGCTGTGCGCTTTAGTGACCTCGGCAATATAATGACGTTCCCAACTCACTGTTGTTCCTCGGGACGGGTTTTGAACGTTTTTGGGAAAATGAAAAGAAAACCTGTGCAGTTCAGTATGCATGGAAACTCGAGATCGCGTGACCCATGTTCTTTTTTAGTTCTTGCAGTAGTGAACCGTGTGGCCCACCGCTGTGGCTCAGTGGTTGTGGCGCTCGGCTGCTCACCCGAAAGACGCGGGTTCGCTCCCGGCCGCGGCGCCCGTATTTCGAAGGAGGCGAAATTCTAGAGGCCCGTGTACTGTGCGATGTCAGTGCACGTTAAAAAACCCAAGATTGTCTAAATTTCCGGAGCCCTTCACTACGGCGTCTCTCATAGCCTGAGTCACTTTTGGGACGTTAAACCCCCTTAAGCCATAGACCAGTAGTGAACCGTGTGACGTCAGACACACTAACGCGTTTACCTCCGGGCACGCTGCTCCCATTGCGCATGCGCAAGCGTTTCTGGCTAATGTCGCCACCGGCTTGGCTTAGCTCGGAACGTAGGTCACGTACCTGTCGTGTTCCATTTCATATCGCACCGGTCGCGAGCGTAAACAAATTTGGAAAGTTAAATGCTGAGCTCTCCATGCAGTCAGCACTTTGTTTCAAAATAGAGAGGGAAAGGACAAAGCCGACTGTGGCGCTGTGTTGCCTTCAAAGTTTGCCTCTCTGCTGGTCGACGGGCCAGATCGCCTGTAATGGGTATATACTATGCGTTATAATTGTAAAAAAAAAAAAATAAGTCGTGTGGTTTAAGGTCTCGAAGCGACACATGGACCATGAGGGACGCTCCGTAATGGAGCGATTCGGTTCAATTTATGCCAACTGGGGTTCTTTAACGTGCGCTGACATAGCACAGCACACGGGCGCCCTTTCTTGTTTCACCTCCGTCGAAACGTGGCTGGCAGCTGCGGCCGGGATTGAGGCCCGGTCCTCCGGCTCAGTAACCGAGCGCCTAACAACCGAGCCTCTGCGGGATAGGACTGAACGCGATACAGTTGGTTAATTGTGTTGCAATAAACTTCGGGTGCGCCCCCCCCCCTTTTTTTTTTCTCTTGCCAGCGATCGCCAGTTCTTGCACGTTGAACGCTGCTTTTTCATCACCTTTTACAATTTTCGGAAACCCAGACTTCCTCTATGCTGAGAGTTGCGCTTCCATCGGCAGAACATGGTGGCGGATGTCTTGTAATATCACTATTTTTTTTTAACGCGACCTTAGTTTATTTGTGCTAGGAGGTTTGGATTGCCTTATGATGGTCGGTGAAATTAGGCAGGCTGTCCCGTTGACAAAGGCCACAGCAGTGCTGCCTGCTTTTTTTTCTTGCCGTCCCTTTAGTCCATCCGCTCTCCGCTCGACACGCACTGTTCGTGTTTTGGAACGGTAGAGTTTCCAGGTGTGGTTGTAATTTCCTGCGGTGCGTGCACTCTCCCGTTATATGTGCCATGTTTCTGCGTTCCGCGAACGGTCGCCAGCGGTGCAGAGCGTGCCTCCAGCAACTAGCCCCTGGCCGCAGGAAGCGTGGTGTTCGGATATGCTCGGAACCGGACACTTGACCTTGCGTGAACGAAGACAAGAATGGAAGAATCGGCGCCCATTAGCAGTCGCCGTGCAGAGTTGCGCAACGCGCGTTTTCCGCGCCGCAAATAACCGCGGGAAAAACGACCACTACGAGCAGCTTTTTTGTCGGTGTGATTGTTTTAGTGGTGGACTGAAGCGAAGGAAGTCTTCGGAAGCTCATGGCTGCGGGCTCGCGCAGAGGCTGTGAAAGGGAGCGCAACTTCATTGCCCCGCTTAGGTAGCGGAGTGGATTCCAAGAGAAGGCAAGCATAGCCAGGGGCGGCAGAAAGTTGGATGGGCGGATGAGATTAAGAAGAGTTTGCGGGGATACGGTGGCCGCAGCTGGAAAATGACAGGGCTAATTGGAGAGCCTTTGCCCTGCAGTGGGCGTAGTCAGTCTGATAAACCGACTGCAAGCAAATCGGGATTCCTGCAGTCTTTCGTCCATAAATATCGTTTGTTTCCTCTCTAAAGCGCCAACTCCAAGGGCCCTTCCTTCAGCGTCGGCGCTCTTGGCGTACGCCAAAACGGGTCTGCGCATGCGCACTGCAGAAGACGCCAGCGAGCCTCGGCGAGGCGCCGATATCTGTCCGTGCTAGATATCGGCGTCAGCGCACGGGCGCTCGCGTACGCGTCCGAAGCGGGGCCCGGTTTATAACAATGAGGATCGCGGGGCTCTCGGTGACTCTTTTCTTCGAGGCTTGAAGCTCTTTCAGGTTCCTCGAACTTTTCTTCGCGGTTTAAGTTGTCCTTTCATCGCCCCCACCCCCAACCCCTTCTCTTCACGGCTTGAAATTCTCTCCCTCGGCTCGAAAGGGGAAGCGAGCCAGCGCCAGGAACATGGAGATGCATGCCCCTTTTCGAAGCCCGTTCCGACGTACGCCAAGAGCGCCGACGCTGGACGCGTACGCCCAGGAAGGGCCCTTGGAGTTGGCACTTAAGGGTGTTTTGTTGCGCTGACGAAACCGCGGGGTGCGTCGACAGTAGTGGGTGCGATTGTCATTACTCTTTCGAAATTGTTTAACCTTGGCGATTACCGCTGGTGATGTCCACGTTTCTGCAGGCGGAGATTCCGAAGGATGTGACGTTGCGTGATTTCACTTTCGTGCCGCGCACGCTATTTGAGACGACTTCGCGAGTTTCATAACTAGCATTTTTTTTTAGCCTTGTTTCTGTCCTGAGTTGAGATTGAGAGCAATAGGTTACCAGGCCTGACGGAGGCGACCTTTGTCCGTATGGAGTTCGGGCATTTCACATGCATAGCGCGCGTTGCACGGGAAGCACACAACGGGTTGGTGCTAGTGAAACATACGTAGACCTGTGTTCAGTGTAGAGGGTCGTCCACACGTAGCTTGAAGTTGCGAGTGGTGTGGCTGCGCTCTTCGGATAGCCAGTGCGTCCACTCATCGAAGAAAAATGGCGCGGGCGTTGAAGGACCTAGATCTGGTGTTTCTCGTGGCCTGCCATTTCGCTTTGACGCACACCTGCAACGGACGCAGATTAGATCAAGTTTGTTAGCCCACATGCACATGCCGTCGTCCTGTAACGAGCGTTTGTTACCGCCTTCAAATAAACGTCCCACGGTCGCTGTACAACTGGCCGCACTTCCCGGTAAATCTCCCGAGTACATCGGCAAGCCTGTTACTCGCCGTTGTGTGCTCCATGACACGAATGTATCATTACCTCAAGGCCGTTACTTCGACATAGTTGTATGCGGTGGAACGTTCGCGATCCTATCCGTCGTGGCCGAAGCGGTTTGACATTTGCGCTCCGTCTCTTCGCATTGCCGGTAATATCGGCTTGGTAGGCGGCATTTGGGCTGCACTTGTGAGGCACGGAGTCGAGGAGGTTTTCCTTGTCGAGAGGAAGAAAACAAAGCGGGCTATCACCGCTGCTGTCATTATCGCCGAAAGCGTGTGTGACGCTCGCTGGCTTGTCACAGATACGTGCGAGCCTATCTCGTCAGCCCCATCCGCTTGTCGAGCGACTGGCGAAGGTGTTGACCCCGTTCTTGCTTTCGCCGCTCGGCCGACGCCGCTGGGGCGGATTGCGGTGGGGACTCCTTTTTACTCGACCCGGTTTCGATCGCCCGATCTTTGCCTAATGCCGCGCAGGAGTTTCTGGGCGCCCTGGGACGACCTTTTCGAGAAAGATCGCACGAAGTGGGGAGGGGGGGCGGCATAAAAGAATAAAAGCGCATGCGATGGAGTGGGCACGACCGTGTGGCGCCGCGTATCCCGAGTGGGCGCTGACAACAAACTTCCGGTTTTCGTTCCCCAATCTCGGCGTTGTAGAGTGACATTTTGAGAGTTAGCTGGAGCCCCCTGCTGATTTGCCGAGCGCGATGCGGATGTTCGTTCGATGGAGACTTCCATTTTCCTTTTCCCATAAAATTTTGACCGGCTTCGATTTCTCGGGCTTCCAGTGCGAAATCGCGAGCTGATGGTGACGCGTCTGGTGCGGTGCGCAGACCTCATTTCGTCTCTCGCTGCTCTTTGAGCAGGAGTGGGTGCATTTCCTTGTGGTTATACGCCCAATTTAGGGTCTGCAAGAGTGACGTAAGATCTGCTGGCTTGTTTTGCGACGTCATTCGCTGATTTTGGTCGTGCTACGTTCGATTTTTTTACTCCGGACCCCGGCTTTGAATGGAAAGTACGATTGCAGCGCGAGCTGTCTCTCTTCTGGGATAAACCAGTGAGACACTGAAGTCACCCCAGCACCCTCTATAAGTCCAGAAGGTCGGTTGATGCAAATCCATGCGATACATGATGGTTGGTCACGAAGTAATGTGACGTCACCAGACCGGAAGCGACGGCCAGAAGTGAGGTCGCCGAACACGAATAATGAGGCCACTGGAAAAAGGGGGGCAAGCATCGTCATCCTTCCCTATCACTGTGGGGAAGTGCCGCCTGCCTTGTGCGTAGGAGGGGGCGGCAGTCTGTAGCACCGTGGGCTTGGAATCCGTCGGCCGAGCCCGTGACCTGAGCCGCTTGGGCAGGCGTGCCGCGCTGTGGACGATTGCGACTTTGCGAAGTGCGCTGCTTTGTTGCTATGGGAGAGAGAGCTTGAAAGAGAGCAAAGCCGCCTTCTGCGTTCCACGCCTATCTGCGGACAAACATGAGGGGGCAGTACCGGAGCTTTTTACCACTCCAGACCTTTCGGCGGCTAATGCTAAGATTAGCTCACGCTGATTCATGCGCCAAGCTTAGCTATACGAACTTTTATTTCTGTTAATTGAAGCGAGCACTAATTGAACTATAATCCCAGACGCTGTGGTGTATCGGTATGATATGATAAACTCTTGAGTTGCTGATAGTGGTGAATTATTTCGCTCGTATCGTTCGAGATAAGGAAGCGCAGTCGAACCTTAAGCTTCCACACCCTTTGATACGTGTAGATCGGGGCTAGTACACACTCCATTGCGTCAGGTGGCGCGATAGCGAAAGGGACAAATACCGTCGCGTTCTTTAGTGCGTGGCATTAGCTTTATGGGAGAAGCTTCACTCTATGACGTAGTGGGCTATTTTTAATGCGGTAGCGTTTAAGGCCCCTGTTACCTAAAAAATCCGGCGTTGTCGGTGTTGTGAGCGAAAAATCACGTGCCATGGCTCTGGCAGGTGGTCCCCAGAGAGCAACGTGGGAGGCAGGTGGGCCACCTAGGCCACGTGACCTTGCAGCGTCGTCACAACCTGCCCACCGGATAGTGAGCAACTGTCCACTGTGGCAGGTGGCAGTTAAATTAATGATTTCTCGCTTTGGGAAGAGCTGCCTGGGTCGCACAAGTTCCACGACTGGGAGCACCTGCCATCACAGGGCAGTGGCGCATCGGTAAGCCGCTGCACCACTGCGCTAGGAGGGGTACGGGGACTCCCAGGGGTCTATGACTGTAGAGAATGACCTTCTGCAGATATGGGCATTAACCCATTACTCTCTCGCGTCATACCATTGATGCGGAGCTCAAGTTTCCCTTTTTTTTTTGTTGACGTCATTGTGGCTTGGACCGCGTGCTCGCTTCCCGAAACTTTCTCTCAGCGGAGGAGAAGCTGCAAGTGCGAGTTGCATCGCCTGCGAGCTTAGCTGACGCAATCGTCGTAGCATTTTTTTTTAGGTCGCGAGCAAGTTGGGAAAGAAAGTTCATTTCCTTTTGCATTCCGAATCTCCACTTTCTTTCCAGCAGATGTTTGTGGGCAAGTTTTGGCACATGATTTTGTATAGAACCAAAGGCCTTCGCGATTCTTGTGTTTACATATCCCGTCTTTCTGCCCTTGTGGTTGTCGCGCTGCCTGATGTGATCGCGCAGAGTCCCTTCCCCGCGCACACACTTTTTATTTGTCTCTGGGCGGACGCGGCAGCTGTACGGAAAAAGCGGCGTCGCTTTCGATGCAATCACAAAAGGGGCGCTCGTCACAAGGCTGCGCTCTCCGATTGCGACACTCCGCAAAGCATTTGTGTAATGGCGACGTTCTGCCGAGCCAGAGGTCACGGTTGTGAACCCGGCGGCGTTTCGGAGGAGATTTGCGCGTACTGTCAGACGCACAAGTGGCGCACGCCACGCGCCCTTGCGTGGCTCGAAGTCTTGGTGCCATTTCCTGAGTGGTCACTGCACGCCTGTCTGACAGCACGTGCGCCCGGGAAGTGGCGCGATGATGCGTTCTAACCGAAATCTGCGTGGTTTCAGCGCTTGTGGTGTCCTTTCTTCGTTGTGTCCCGTTGTTTTATTGCGCTGTTCAAATATGAATCAATACCAACTCGCCCAGTTCGCAGCTTTAATGAGTGTGCACACACTTCGGTTCCCGGCAGTAAGTTTCGTCCAAAATGTACGCTCCAATTGGGTGTGGCCTCATAGTCGTGTAGTGTGGGGCGTTTGCTGCCAAGTTTCGTTTACCCGGGTGAGGACAGGAGTTCCTCTCACCTTCAATATTTTAGGACTGCCGGCGAAGCAAAATGAGACCCACCGCATGACCCAGAAGAAAACTCGCTGGGCTGCATGTTTTTGGCACACGCTGCGCTACATTTTGTGTCGCTCGTAGCCCCTACTCGAGATTTTTACGCGTGAAAGTGCTGAAAATTTTGAGAACTTCTGTGACTAAGGTCAACCGTCACGGCCCGGTGGGGGGGGGGGGGGGGGGGGACGTTGCGGGTAGGTGCGGGTCGACCCGATTGCGGCTCGCCTGTCGCCCGCAGCGCACACTGAACATTCGCGCCATGAATCTGCACCGTCTACGGCAGATGCGGAGGCTGATGCCCGCTTGTTGTCGCGTCAGAGCGGAGACTGAGATGATGACGGTGCGGAACGCTCCTCCGCTGGGCGCGCGCCATTTGGCACGGGTGTCAGATGCCGATGGTGGGGCGGTGACTGCAAAGCGGCCGCAGCCAGCGCATCTGAACGGGGCAGCGTTTTCGAAAGTGAACGGCGCTTACATAGTTTCGAATTCATTCATTCATTAGTACTCAGTTGCGGCGATGTGCCTTCGAGTGGCGACTAACAAAAGTAACATTCAAGCGTAGAGGAGGAAACGGGTAACGAAAGCACGTTTTATGCCGGTTTCGCAGGGAAGGAGATGGTTAACCTTTGAGTTCTGAGTTTTTATTTTTTGCCCTTTCCGTTATGCGACTCGATGTCTGCGCCGGCGACTGGGAATTTGGTTGCCGCGTCCGTTAATTGCTGTCTCGCCTGCGTGCCCTTTTGGACACTCTGTCCGCTTTTCGCTCGGCGAGACGGCGACAGCGGATTGAACGGCGCCGCCCTGCCATCGACTCGGGCTCGTTTGGGAGGGCGCCGCGGGTTCGTTACTCACTGAACGACCCTGGCATTGCGCCGCCGGGAGAATTGAATCGATGGAAGGCCTCCTTTGTTGGTCAGGAGGTAGGAAAAGAAAAAAAGCTGATCTCGACTTACGGACCGCGTCAGCTCGCGACGCGCTTGGCGTGACTCCTTTCGGGCCGACCTTTGGCGTAGCAGCTCCCGCCTCATCTTGGCAGTGCCGCTGAGCAGAAAATGGCGCTCGTCGGTTAGATTTTGCTCTAGTGGGTCACGTGTTTCAGCAGACAGTCGTTGAAGATGGTGGCGAAGTGGTTGAAGTCTGGAGACTTTGGGCGGAGTGCCATTGGGGAGAGCCGTACACTTGTACAAAGTGCGTCGTGGGATGCTCGTGGTTGTTTACGGCCGCCGTAAAAAGAGAACCGTCGTCGGAGAGACGAAAGCGCTGAACCTAAGTCCGAGTCTGGCGGTCGAGTAAGCAGTCTCCGTGTGGCGCGAAAAATGGCGGACGACTGTTAAACACGTACGTTGGTTCTGGACCGGCGTGTATCGGCCGCTGACTCAGCCTTTTGTCCGCCATGGGTCCTTTAATAAAACAATCAGCCGCCCCGTACCTATCCGCTAAGGTTGTAGTAAAATAACGGGCGATGCTCATTGGTTGTGTCCGCGGCGAGAATTTTCTTCGCAGAGTGCCTTTCCGGTGTTCAGTTCGTGGTAACTCGCTATAAGTGCGTTTTAGATACGCGTGCCACTGCAGACGTACCAACCCCGAGCAAAAACCTTGTCTTGCCTTGTGCGAAGCATCGAAGTAACCGGGTTAGTTCGGAGGAGTGTCGCGGAAGCTGGAGCCAATGGAACGAGAGCATCGCGCCAGCTGCCGCCGAGTGTAGAGAAGATGTGACGATGAACAGCTCCATTCCCCTCTTTTCCTCTCTAACAAACTTTTAATCCCCTCTCCCCATAGCGGCGCGACGACCATTTCCTCCTCTTTCATCAAGAATATCGTCTCTCTCCCTCTCTCTGTTGCGATGAACGAGAAACGCGGTTGCGTGCACATGCAGATGCCAGGAAGAAGAGGCAAACAATGAACGCATGCTTTCACACGTCTACTACGTTAAAACCCTGCCACTTTTTCATCCGGCAGTTTCGTTATTCAAATGGGATGCTCGTTACTACTAGCTTTGTTCGCTTGGCCACTCCACATTGCTGAGTCCCTTTTTCCCTGTCGTCGAGCCGTGGCACTTTCCACCGCGCAGCCGCTGGTCTATAGCATCGCTTCCTTTTTTTCCGATATCATACGAGTCGTCGTCCGCTTAGTGGATCATTGTTTGCGGCATTGCTTCGAGTGTTTGGTGCAGGCGCGCGCGGCTCTCTCGGCGACATCACTCAGCTGCCGGCGCAGCCTTTGTCCGCGCCGCCTCCGATCCCGGCGTGGCCGTCCCGTTGTGTAATAAACGGGGCGAGACCCGCGAACGCGGAGCCCGTTCTTCGCTCGCCGCTTGCTGCCCGCGTCGTCTTTGTTCTGCTCGCGTCGAAGGACAAAGGAAAGACGGCGTCGTTTTCTCAAAGACCGACGGTCTCTCTCCCCTTTCTCCCTTTTTATTTGCCGGCCGTGGTCCTGACGCCGCTTCATTTGATGCGATGCCACCGTGCGCCTGACCGTTTTGTTCGAGACCGTACCGTCGAAGTTGGTTGTTCTCGGGGATTATGGGTGAGGCTGTTTGTAGCGCGTTGGATGAGCTGCATTGTGGAGTGCGGGGCCTTTCGCGCGGCACTCCAGCAAAAAATGATTTCGGACGGGTGCTGATTTCTGTTCGCAACTTCTCACGCTTGCTGCGTACCCCATATAGCGAAGCATTACGCCCGTTGTTTATGGGCGTTGCAGCAGCTTGCAGACACATTGATGCTAAAGTTCACCTTATTGCCATTTTTGTTTCGACAGCCTAATTGCTGTGTGTGTGTGTGGGGGGGGGGGGGATCACGACGCGCGCTAAATTGCCGCCAAATCAGTTTCCTCTTTTCGCGCGTTTTAGGGTAGCCCCGACGACGCATGGTAGCTAAGCTCTGTCACGACGGTGCCGAAGGCCCCTCTTGTGACTGACGCCTGTAGCCAGCTGGCTGTATGGAGGTGGGGTGTTACATAAGCGGGTGCACGTGAGAAAGGAAAGTCTCGAGCGTCCCTTGAAATCCGAGGTCGCTATGTGACGAGCGTCCGTGCGTTTCGCAACGCGACCTTGGACGCCCCCCTGCCGCCATTACGGCCGCAGCTGCGCTAGAGCAGCTGCGACGGCGTGGCCCTGCTGGACTCGTGGCCGTCGGAGCCTTGCGGGGAAGGGAACTCTTGCGCTGTTTGGGGGGTTTGTTCCACTTGTGGAGCCGGGCCCACTTGTGAGAGTACTTGTGAGAGATTGGGCTTTGGGAAAGCGCTTAGAAGGGAGTCAGTCTGGCCATGTGTCGGATTCGCGACGGCGCGCGCCGCCTGGGCTGCTTGACGCGCTGGGAAAGGCGGTGGTGCGCTTGACGCGTTTCGGCGTGACCTGCATGCGTCGCGTTGTTTGCCGATGTCCTTTTGGATCCGCTCGCCTTTTCAGGGGAGGCTATTTCGCGAGCGTCGATCGCAGGCGCACTCCCTGAATTGAGTTTGTCGGTGCCGTAAGTTTGCTCTTCATTCTTTTTCACCCGCCTTTATTTTGTCTTCTGATAGGAGAAATAGCGCGGGCCTGTTAGGTGCGGCGTTTGCGAGTGGCTGATCACATGTAGTCCACGTCGCGAGGCCGAGTGGAATCTGGAGGCTTTGAGCCGCCACTATGATGGTGCCAGGGTGTGAGACTACGTGGGTTGGTGCGAGCGCGCAGCTACAAAAACAGTATGACAGCGCCAGTGTCGCCTTGTTTTCGCGCTCTCTTCTCTGCGTGAGAGAGGCACCTTTGCCGGTCTGCGATTGTGGCAATCCTCGTTTCCCTCCCGGCGTCCGTACTCGCGAGCGACGGCTATCGCGGGCCTTCCGTGGAGTCGTCGGCGGTCGGTGTAGGGGCGGCGCCCTCGGCCCGTTGCTTACACGACAGGCGGCGCGCGTAAAATTAGGCACCCTCGCGTGTTCCACCGCCGCGTGCTTGGGCGGCGCGGTCCCTCGCCCCTCTTTCCTTCGCCTCCTTTTTGTTCTGCGTATCTGTCTCGCTCCCCTTGCGGCGGGCCGCCAATTTTAGATGGCCGCTTCTCGGAGGAGCTGCGGCGTATCTGCCGGCCGGCCGGTCAGTGCGAGCAGCGGCGCTGATCCCGGTGCCTCCCGCGAAACAGCGTGGCGCCTGGGAGCCGTGGAACCTTTGACGCATATCGCATCGACGAGCGCGCACCAGAGGGAACAACGTCTTGCTGGGATAGCTGGTCTTGCCTAGCCACGCGCGGCACCTTCGAGATTCACGCAAGGGATACATAGGGACACTAGCTGCTTGCGCGAGTCCTCTCCGTATGTGCGCTTGTCATGTGTGACACCTCTCGGATCATGGTGCACGTGAGCTTTTTCAACTCTGGCACCCTGTAAGACAGCATCACTGTGGGTAGGTTTGCTATGAAGAGAACTACTGGGCTAAGGACAAAGCGTATGCGATTGAAAACAGTCGTGCAGTGACAGGTTCTTTAGCCCACGGCCGCTGTAACGTTTTTAAACAGGCGCAGGAATGAGCGCAAGGGAGGCAGCAGGGGAGGTGGTTCGCGTGAAATGGTGAGCACCGAGGAAGTAGCGTCTGCGATAGGTGGCTGTGAAGCGGCATCGTTGCTCGCAGCTCCAGTGTCCTTGGCCCCCACGCTAGTGTGTTTATGCGCTGGGCAGCGTCGGGAAGCGCTCGCTGTTATCCTTTAATAACTTGCCGCCCGTTTTGTCACATATGGCGACACGACGGGGACATTGTGCCGAGCGCTCGATCGCAAAAGCGGATGCGATCGGCGTATCGGCAGCGCGCTTAGCCTGTTTCGTGGCAAGACAATGGCGCGCTTCTTCTAATCCGCTGAGTCGTTATCGCACCTCGGGGGACGACATCCGCCGCGGACGCAGCTATCTTAAGATGGGAGGCCACATGTAAAGTAAAGATCTGCATAAACGGTTTGGGTTATAATTTTCATTTTATCTGGTAGAGCAGGTTTCATTTACCTTATCAGTTACATTATTTAAAATGTAAACAGCGTGGTTTATTTTTCTAGTTCATAGTGTGAAAAATTCCGTTAAAATAACTAGCCGCGCCAGCAGTGATAAGTCAACTCTGAAATGTCGAAGTAAAGAAAGCTCCGATATTAAGACCAAAAACATATTGCAGTTTGGGAGTTTGGTAAATAGTAAGTCCTTTGAAGCCCTTATTTGTATGTCGTATTTTGACATCGAAACGTTTAGACAGGAGCTCATCTTAGCTCAGATCACTGACTCTAGAGCTTTGGCATTGTTATTCATCTTGTTTTGGAAGGCCTTTTTTCTGTGCATAGTTCCCTCAAACGCAGTGCGTCAGATCTCCATAATCCACTTGAGTCGTTTTAATCAGGCGGTGCAAGCCGTGCCTTTGATGATTGTGTGTAGAGGTGCAGTGAATGCTAATGGTTGGTGTGGCTTGTTTATTTCTTCAAACGTCTCCCGTGCTAGTTCGTATGGCGATGCAGCAGCAGATGTGAAGCTGATTAACCATGGCATTAGTCAACTTTCCTTTTCAACTGACATCACATGCTGTCTTCAAGCTTCGCACATTCCTCTTATGGCCGTTCTTTTTTATATATCTAACCAAGTGTAAGGTTAGCGTACAACATAAAAAAAAGTTGGAAATATAATATTAGTATAAATATTTACTACACCACCGTTAAACTGCCAGCATTATGGACATAACTTAGTTTCGGTTCAAAATGCAGTTTTAAGGGTTCTACAACCTATTTGCAACCTTTATTTGTAACTTATTTGGCAACATATTTCAGAATGTTTAGGGATGTTTAATGCATTATAAGTAGAAAATCGTTATTTTGAGTTAAAAATTGAGATTTGAACGCGGCCTCCTACCTTAATGGTGAATCGAAAACGCGCCGCTCCGCGCACGGTCGCCGTGCTTATACGAGAGTCTGGAGGGGCCTAATGTCACCGCGCGTCTTGGCATCTGGACGCTGGGTCGTCTGGCCACGATCCCGAATGGGGCCTGGTTCTTGGAACTCGGCGGTGGTGGGCGCACTGCTGGAGGCCAGTTAGAGAGCTCTGGAGAGAGCGGATGCCCGAGGAGCGCGTTTCTTTCTTTTCCGGGCTCGTATAGCCAGACCAGAGAGCGCTGGTCGTGTCTTCGTCCGCAGCCTGCACCTCGCAAGAAGCTTTGGTAACCGGCGGCGTCACAGCTGCGCGAAGCAGAAATAAAGGCGCGATCGGATTGCGGTGCATGCCCAACAAATTGCCGCTGCTCCCGGCGAGCCACTGATGCCTTCTCTTCCCCGTCCCTTCGCGTAATGGACGCGACGCGGAGTGGCGCGAATTGGCCGCCGTTGTGTAAGCTCCGGGCGCTTGCTCATGTTCGCCGCCACAGCGCGTTGCGCGGCACGTACACGAGCCGATCTGCGCGAAGCAGATTGCCCTCCCGCGGAGTGCGAGGGCCCGGCGCGTTATTGTCGTCGGATCTGGGCCTCCCACCACCACCACTACCCATGTGTTGTCGCTTCCGTCGTTCGGGATCGTGTTCCCATCTTTCCTGTTGTGTCCCGTGTGCCATGCCATGCAGCCTTTGTGGTGTGCGCTTTGGCTGCGCAGCGGCTGGCGCGGTCCCCTTGTGCTTTCCGGTCGTACGCGCCGGCGTCGGAGTTCTGTTGTGGTCTGTAGTTTGTTTTTTTGCTGTCTGTCGATGGAGCGTTTCCCACCACGCTACGCGCTCATGCCCGTGCGTGCTCCGCGCCTACCAAGAGCTGTGTACGCGTGTGCTGCAAGGAATACTGTTCGAGAGGCTATTGTGAGGTCGACACCGTTTTTTTTATTATATTGGAACGCCCTCGGCAACAACCGCGCAACTTCGGGAATTCGCCTCGTTCCGCACTCACCCCCCACCCCCCCCCCCCCCCCCCCCCCCCCTTCTGTCGGACCCCATCTCTTGGTCAGGCGTGCCCTCTCCGCCGGCCCCTTCCTTCGTGTTATTGTCGCCACTTTCCTCTGTTCTCCTGACTTGGTTCATTTTCTTTCTTTAATAACCAGCAATTTTTATTTTCCTCGAAATGCTCCCCGACCAATCACCCGTCGTCTCTGCGTGACGTGCGTGCTCGCGAGCGACGAGCGCAGAGATCCCGCCGCGAAGCGCCCGGGGATTCCACGGTTGTGCTTTGATTACGCGGCACGGGAATCTCTGGCGCCAGAGGCAGTCGTCAGGAAAGCAGCAGATCAACTCTGGCGCTCCAGTGCAGATTCGTGGGAGCCCCGCGGTCTAGCAAACCGAGCCACAGATTGGATTGCAATTTTTGTTTGTGAACGGTTGAGTCACATGATTTCCTCGTGCGAGAGATCAGTGTCAGACTAACAAATGTTTTGCTCTTAACTGCGAAAAAGTGCAAAACCTGCCTAATCGAAATTGCTATGCGCAGCACTCCCGCTGAGAGGAAAGAGAAAAAAAAATTGGGTTTTTATAGTTGGCAAAAATAACGGTATAGTCTCGTCCGTAAAACGTAGATTCCTCTCTGCGGACCAGGACGCCGCCGAAGGATAGTAGCTTTTGTTTATTCCGCGCGTCGTTGTTGTTAACGTGACAGAGTGGAAATTGCAGTTTCCGCACATCAGTTCTGAACATATGTGGACATTAGGCAGTGTTAGTGCGGCGTTTCGTCTCTTTACCGCTTTGATAAAGCGCTGCGCACTGCTGTGAAAGGCTGTGGCGTCATCTAGGAAACACAATGGAGATTGTTTGACTGCTCAAGCAAGAGTTTTTTTTTCCCTCTGTGCATTGCATGCAGCGCTTGAAGCGCTTTTATGAATTTCGAGTGGTATGCTAAAGTAATAAATGTACGAAACGCCGCGGTAAGGCGGAAGGCGTATTTCACGTTCGAGCGTTCCCATCAGATATGGAGACCGCGTCTTCCGAAAGGTCTGTAAAGAGTCGTAGTCGAGAGCGTGTCTTTGAAAGATGCAGCTTGTACTTTCTTCTAAGCGTGGCGTGAAGCTCTGATTTCGGTCTTTTCTCAAGCGTTGCGCAACCTGGCTAATTAGCCCTCGTGTAGCGACAGTCGGTGCCCTGTGCGGTTCGCCTAAATAGCAGTGAATGTTTGCGCGAGTGGAGATGCCTGTGTCGTCCTCTCGGTCGTTCCCGGAGCTCACAGGACTGACCGCGCCCACCCGTTGGCTGGCTCCTGTTTTCCGTTTCGTTCTCCGAGGTAGAGCCGATTTCACCACACCCTCGGTCAACACTCTGCTCGCCGCGACTATTGAAATCTTTCAATTTGAACGATGGCGCAAAAGGTGCCTCTTTCTGAATTATCCGGGATGCTTCTGGATAAGTGATGTCATTCAGTATGTTGCTAAAGCATTCTATTGCAGTTATGGAATCTCTTTTTTTATTTCGTTAGTCGCATGAGGGAATGTTTTTAAAAATAAGCTTCGCGCGAAATCTGTCAGCACGGAGCGATCGCGCAAGCATGGCGCCCAAGGTGGCGTCCTCGCACTGACCCTGCTCAGCAGCGACAGGTTTTAGCCAAAAGATGACGTCCATTCGTTTTATTTTAATTTGGACAGATGTTCCTCCCAGCCCGTCTGATGCTCGTCTGCAGCTTTCGTTTCCGCCGATGCCGCGGATGTTGACTGCTTTCAGGTCCTCGCTGAAGGCACCGGGCATGCTCTGGGGGATTCCGTGCCACCAAAAGTGTAGTGACTCGCTTTTAAGCACTTTGGCTTTTTGAGCAGCGCGCCGCTCGCTGTGTGTGTAGCAGCGCAGGGCGGCTGCAGCTGCACTACGCCAAGTCGTGCGGATCTGCCGGGCGTCGTCGTCATCTTGTGTCTGCCCTCTCCCTCGCGCATGCGTGCAGCAGCCTTACCCTCCTTCCTTTTCCTCCGGGCTGGAAAACTGGGTCGCGCACCGTGGCTCCGGAGGTCGTTGCTCCTCGACCCTTTCGGACCGCCGCTCTCGCTCTCTCTCGGGCCTTCCTTGGCTTTTGTTCTTGCCGGAACACCCCCACCCCCCTTTTCCATATGTACGTGTGTGTGTGTGTGTGTGTGTGTGTGTGTGTGTGTGTTCCACCTCCCTGGCTGCTTTGAGTACGAAGTGCACGCGTGCAAACAGCCGCAGACTACTACGGCACGACGCTTTCTGCTCCCGGTGCTTGGCGTCCGTCACACGCGCCCATCACCCTCGTCACCACTCGCTGTGCCTCTCTTTCCCCTTAGCTGCCATTCTCTCTCTCGGTTTGTGCGTAGATGTGTGGCTTTCGGTAAACCCCGCGTAAGGTATGTAAGGAACCCCAGCGTAGTCATTATGGTAGGTGTAGGGCGCCATGGTAAGGGCGTTGTAAGGTACCTGGGCTAGTGCGGAAACCACGTGCCTGGGCCGTGGGGATGTGTTGGAATACGGTAGGCGATTCACGGCTGCATCTTTTTGCCTCCGTGCTGCGATATTCAAATTCACGTGTGGGTTGTGAATGTCGTGCGAAGGAATAAATGACTGCACCTGCAGGTGCTCATGCAATTTTTTATTGCTGTTCGTTGTTTATTGTGGCTAATGGCAACTTTGGGACTTTATAACAGAACGGAAGCGAAACGGCGCTGTCTGTCCTCTGCGCCTTGTACGAGTTGCTTTGTGTCGTGCACTCTGCGCTGACTGGACACGCCAGTGTCGTTCGGCTGCTTAGTCCGAGTTGGTTGGTAATAACTTTATTAGACGCGCTTCGGTGGATCAGGTGAGGGCGGGTGAAGGGGTGTTGAGCAGGACGACGAAGAGCCCCCGGGCCGCTCCAGATGGCCGGCCACTGTTGGGCCGCGGCGACCTTCAAGGCCCACGATTCTTCGGTCCTATTCCCATGCAGGCGAGAAGCGCGGGAGAACAGGCACGTGGATTGAATTTCAGTGCGCATTGAAGGCCGGCCCCTAAGCGGTCGAAGCTTGTCCTGGGCAGTAATCCGACCTCCATTACGTCGTGCCTGCGCCACATGTGCCCAGGTGAATATCTGGCCGCGTAGAAATTGTTTTCGTCGCTGCTCCTGTTTCCGCTCGGGCATCTCGGAACTCTGAGCGAAGAACGCGGCAGTACGGATCGCCCGCACTCTGCAGGGGCGCGGAACAGCCGTGAGTCTAGCGCCGGAAGCGCCCCGGCGGGCATTGTTCCTGTCCCCACGGGGACGAGCGGTGTCGGTGCGGGCAGACACGAACGCCAAGCGTCTTCGCCCTTTGTCTCGACGTCGTAGCGAAGAACGGCAGCTGTGTCCGCGCTGGAGCGTGGCCAGCGTGAATCGGGCGGCAGCCGCCGCCGCTGCATCGTTCTGGCAGCGTCATCGACGTGTGCCCCCTTCTCTAGGGGGGCCCGTGGTCGCCCTGTTCGCGTACGCCTCCTCCTGTTTTCGCGTGCGCGCCCCCCGTGTTTGCTTCTTGCATAGGGTGCGCGCAGGCCAGTCGGCTGCATCGCGACGCTGGTCCAGGAATAGCCTCCCTCTCCGCCGTCTCTGGAATGGGTTCGCACCCACGTGTGGCGGGATCCCAGTGCGGATCCGAGATTGCACTTCGCGAAGTTCGGGGGGGGGGGGGGGGGGGGACACGGGGTATATTGTAACGATGTAGCACGTAACGTTAGCAGCCTCCTCGACGTGGTGTGATATTAGGCATGCTTCGCAACGTGTCTGCGAGGAGTCGCAACAAACACGGAATCCGGAGACGGCACTGAAGCTGTGCTTAACTTTTTTTTTTTTTTTTCAAAACAAGAAGAGGCAGTACTCCGAAAAGCTACATAATTCGCGCTGCGCAGAGCATAGAGTTGATGAGTAGCTTTTGGTACACCGGTGCGCTGTTTTGGTGTAGTAGTAGTAGAAAACATTTATTCCAAAAAGGAAGGATAGAGAGGCGAAAATACAGATTTTGGGTGGAGTTCTTATTTCAGGACCCCAATGTCCACCGCAGTTACTCTTGCTTGGAATATCAGCTTTCGCTGCGTCGCCAAGTCAGAGCTGAGCAGGGCAGACTCCCACTGTTCCTCGGAGTGATGTTTGTCTAGTTCGGGGAGCTTGGGACCGGAGCAGCCCCATGTTACATGATATGCTGTTGGAATTCCGCCACACCAGGGGCAGTTGCTGTCATATCTGTCGGGGAAGATGTTGTGGTACTTGTGTAGGTTAGGAAAGGCGTTCGTCTGTAGTTGTCGCCATTCCCTCGCCTCTGCCGCCGTTAGCTTACGGTGTGGCGGGGGATAGACTTGTCTTTGTGTTCGGAGAAGGAGGAGGCGCTCGCCGTACGTAGAGGGGTGAGGTCGGGGAGGTTAGTCGCTCGGTTAGTATATCCTCGAGCTAGACTGTCCGCGGCCTCGTTTCCCTCGAGCCCCTCGTGCCCAGGAGTCCAAGTGATTTGGTGCTTGCATGTGGAATTTCGAACTTGTGGGGTAGTCAGAATGGGAGCGACGGAGTGCGGAAGTCTGCCAGAGAGGAAGAGGCGAAAACTCTTCGGGTGTGCGGGACTGAAATGCATCGCTGCAGTATTGCGTTGCTGTAGCTTTTGATCCCAGTGTCCTTGAAAGCAAGTACTCGATCCTCATCGAGTCTTGTTTCGCGACCACGTTTATTCGCAGCTATATGCAGGAACGATCATATTAGCTACCACACATCTCGAACGGGCTCGTCGGTAGCTCTTTAAGTTGCTCGAGAGCGTGGAAACGTTGGTTGACCGTTTCTCAGGACAAAGCGTGTAGCACTCAATGACATCCCCCCGCCCTTTATTTTTTTTTTTACCCCGTAGGCACTGCTTTTGCCCCTACACGCAGCTGTTATGTACCAATTTGACGCTTCGCTGATCCCGCCCCTCCGTCAGCTTCAAATCTAACGATTTGTTTTCACGAATTGTCGCTCTTGAACGGAGTGCAATGCATGGATCTTGCTTTTGCCTCTTCCTTTCCCCCTCTAGCAGCATCCACAACTTTCCGAATAAAGTTGTCGTTGTGTAGGTCTACACGACTCCTGAGCTCGTGTTCGTTAATAAGCGTTCGAAAAATCTGCGCGTGCTCTCAGCTGCCACGCGTGCCTTCTTGACTGCCTTGATGTGCTGATTTCCAACTCGTTCTTTGAACAATCAGCGCGTTTACAAGGCGGGCGTCGTCCGCCATTCTCTCGGGCTGTCTGTCGGACTGTCGGACGCGCGAGGAGCGCATTATGTCCCAGAAGTACGAGCGGACCGTGTCATTTTCACGCGCTGCGGCTGCTCCAATCGTCGCTTTGCATTCGAGTGGTTTCGATTGGGCCAGCGGCTCCCCTACAAACCGAGGGCGTCGGAGTTTGGCTGCTGAGATGAGACAAACAACGTTGTATATAACAGCTCCTCAAAGCTGCTGGCTGGCGTCTTAGGGGGAAAGTGAGTGGAGGAGGCGATCTAGCTGCGGCGTGCTTGATACCGGAGGCCGCGGATCTCGCCTGCTACGGCAGGACGCCCGAGCGTGCGTCCTAATGACCGATTGAAGCGAATGAAGAAAAAAACGTACGGAAAGGAGAGAGGTGGTCCACGGGTGGCTGGCTCGCCGGCGTTCGCCGTCCGCTGTTTTTTTGTTTCGTGCGTCGTACCGCGTCATTCGTGGCTCGCTTTCACTGCGGTCGCTGCGGCGTTTCCTTCCTTTGTCGCTCTCCGGTCGCCCGTCGCGTTTTGCATTCGTTTCGTTGGTTTGTTCGCGCGCGCGTGTTTTGCTGTGTGTGCGTGCTGCCTTTGACCAAAAAGCACGGCGAATGCAATGCAGGCCATTTAGTTTAATAGCCCTGTAACGACGGCTTTTTCCTTGCACTTTTTTTCGAGACAAAAACCCCAGTTCGTGAACTGATTAGCGTTGTCCCATAGCTCACAAGACGCGCGATACGGATGACAGTGAGGTGAGAAATAGCGTCGCCCTTGTCGATAACCCGGGGGTTGTGTGAGCTTGAGGCGTGGTGCATCGGATTTAGGGACACTGGCGTCGGATTTACAATAACGCTAGCAGCTGCCTTTGTTACGTACAGCTGTGAACGGTCGCATTGTTGTCGCGGCGTGGCCTTTCATATCGACGTCTGTCGTGGGCACTGCCTTGACCCGTTTTCGCTTTAGTAGTAGTAGTAGTAGTAGTAGTAGTAGTAGTAGTAGTAGTAGTAGTAGTAGTAGTAGTACACAAAACTAAGCGCCAGGGAGGCCGCCGGCTTGTCGGACCAAGGCTAGTCGATCCTCCAGACTCCAGCAAGGCACACCACGAGACGGGAGCGGCGAGATGTGGGAGGGGGACTGAATGCGACGATAAAATCCGCGCGTCAGTGCGAGAGTCTAGACGGAAGTGCAATCATTACTGAAGCCTCCGCCTAATAGTTTTTAAAGTTGATAACTTCTCTGTGCTGTGTGGTGGTATTTGTGGAGCGCAGTTTTTTTTTTCATTACTTCGAAAAAAGCCTTTGAAGACTGCTGTTCGTCGTGGCGCCAACGTAAACGAAAAGGGCAGATCGAGAGTCATGTTTCGCAGTCGCACGCGCCCGTTTGCGACGTGTGCATTGTTGAGAGGCGCTCTGTTCGCGGGAAAACAAAGGGTGCCGATCGCGCTGTGTGTTAGGCCGCTTGTTGCGATGTGTCGGCGCCGCGGCGAGGCCTTTCGTGGCATTGCGCAATGCTGAGCACCACCGGCGCTTGGTGTTTTCTTCGGACGCCTGCCGAGGTCCGTGCGTCGTGCACAATGGCGTGTCTGTGTGTCTGCCTGCGTTATGTGCTTGGGAGAGGGGGAGCTCATTTTGCGCGCAACGATGTGCGCCGGAGGTGATTGACTCCCGAGCGATGCTCGTGCCGCTGTTTTGTGCGTGCGGGAGTTTGAGAGAGGGAGGGAGCGCTTGAGCCATTCTGCTGCTCTTTGCCGCGCTGAGCCGGCGAGACGACCTTGGATTTGTTTTTTGGGACGCAGAAGGCGGGGAGAAGGAGAGCGGAGGGAAGACGGGGGTTGGGGCGGGCGAGCGATGCTAATAAGGTTAGCGTCTCTTCCGCTGCACGCTTTGGTGGCGCTGCGTACGTTACTGCGGCGTCTGCAGGGCCCAAAAGTGGCCTGGCCATGGGTGCTTACTTTAGCTCTGCCCATTCCTTCCCACAGGTAGAGCACTGGCCCATTTTTAGTCAAGTAGAGAGATGGCGGTTTCATGTTTGAAACGCGGTATTTTCAGACGGGATTGCATACGTCGCTGCTGCTAAGATGGGGCCGCCCTAGAGTCTTCGAGGTTGTATTCAAGGGCGCTCGAAGATGACGTTATGTCGTGTCTAGAGGTCAGCTTGTAATGCTATCTTTTTTTTAAACGTAATGCACATGAAACGCTGCGTAGCCCATAATAGATGTCATTGCGTTCGATGCGTGCATGCTGTCCGATTTGAAATGAACATACGCGTGTTTTGTTTTAATTCGATCCGAGTTTTCGGTTGCAACGCGCGTACTCAACAATTCTTTGCCGCCCTAGGCCGCCATTTTTATTGCCCTTCTGTTTTCTTCGCGCAGGTTCATGTGGCGTTGCACGACCGAGTGCATTTGTAAGGAGTTTTAAATTAGAAAGTGCTTATTTTAATGTGCGATACGGGCGCGTTGCTTCCATTTTCAGCCTTTTTTTTTTCTTACGGTGAAAACACTATTGGAGCAACTGGATGAGACTTAGGAGCATGTTTTCGAGCCTTAAGTGAATGAAATGTCCAGCGTTCCTTTTTTTTTTTTTAATCCTCTGCAGGAGTTCAGCACGCTGAGAACTATAAAATAGACGGTCCCAGCTACTACGCGCAGATGCCGAAATCATTCGAACTCTCACTGATCTCAGGACGACGGAATAAGTTGAGCTGAGTTACTGATTAATGATTAATACGAGAGCGAACGTATGCAGGTACGTTTTTATTAAAATTCTGACCCCCAAACTCTTCTCTTCTGGCCAATGGGGAACCTTGCTGAAGCTATAGGCGGGATTAAGTCTACCATCGTACCGAAAACACACTCGTACATTCCGAGCCTTTATTATGCCGCATTTCTTTCGACCAGTGCTTAGTTACGTAATGTATGTGCATTTACGGCAGATGATCGAGGTCATTGAAGCCGGAACCTTTTTTTCTTTAGCAGCTTGTACCAGCTGTGTCCATGGCGTGTCGTAGGCGGTTTCACTGACGCAACCCGTGGCGCGGTACGTTGTTTGATAACACGACACCTGTGGGCTCGTCAGGTGTGTTGCCGCGAGCTGTGCGCCTAGCGCTGGCTTCTGAGCTTCATTTTTGTCACCACGTGGGAAAACTACGGCGGAAGGGGAAGCGGCTGAACATTCCGTTGGTTACACGCGGTACTACAGCGTTGGCAGTTGCGATTCTTGATTGCCGTGAACTGGAAGCTTGCAGCATTGAGCTTCGGCGTCGGTCGCAGCCAGTCATGTCGGTTTAGGGTGGTTACGATGGTTACTGTTAGGATGGCCGCCTCGACTATGTCGAAATATCACGCGAAAGCCCTGCATTGAGAATGATTGACCGCTCGCTTAACGTCCGGCGTGTCTCCTTCACTTGTACTCTTAACTCGCCCGCAGCGCGTCTGGCTTGGGACGTGTCTGCAGCTAACCTTTGCGCGTTTATTCCCCTCGGCATAGGTGGTTGCACCGGGCTCACACTTGTGAAGGAGAAGGGCCGATATGTGCATCGTTGGTCCACTTTTCGTGCAATCTGCTGTCTGTTTGGCCGCGAAGCTTCCCCCCCCCCCCCCCCCCTCTCCTGCAGAGATTGCCAGCCCGCTATGGTTGCAGTGATACACCGCATTCGAAGGTTACTGTTTGTGCCTCAGCCAAGCCAGCCTTCCGTTGAGAGACGGTGTGGCAAGCATTTCCACAAACTCGAGGACTCCGCCGCACTGGCGTATTTCCTCCCCATTCTCGGGAATGTGCCACCGCTCAGCACTTTGAGAGTGCGGTTCGGTTGAGCTTTTATCGGCTCTCCTTGCCGTGATCCGGGATTGTGCGTGCAGTGCCTGGGATGCTACGGTGGAAAATGCTGCCGAAAGTTGGCGCAGCAGAAAGACGGCGCGTGTAAACGGTGGAAAGAATATACAAGAAACAGTCTCGGGGAACGTATTTGGAACGCGGTCGCCTGGCAGTGCATACGCAACAGTGCATCGCAGCGTGCGTACGCCTTCCCGGACACACGCAGAGATGCAGCGCAAGCGTCCGCGCTCGTTAGCGGCATTTCGAGATTGCGCACTCGGCTCCTCTGATGTCGGCGCCGCGGCTAACGGTGCCCGATGTTCGGCCCGTGTACCGTTTACTCTGCGCGCGCTCTTTTCCGCCCGTAATGCGATGCGGCGACCCTCGCCACGCTGCTGCGCACGCGCTACACGATGCGGAGGCAAATTAAGGTCACCGCGCGCCGCGTTTCCCGCTTGTTTTAGGCGCAGGAGGCGGGCTCCTTGTTCGAGAACAAAGGAGGCGGCGGATCCTATTGCACCGAACGCGCCGTAATCCGGCCGTCGTGGAATTTCGCGAGCAGCAAGGTTAACAGAACTCGTTCCGTGTTAGTACCTGCGGCATGCCTTCACTGGATGTCCGCAGTGTTAAGTTGGCGTTGTGCCTTTAGCGTGTCTTGAGCGCGTCAGAGGCCGTCTCGTGCCTTGTGCTCTGCCCTGCGTCAGCTGCGCGAGTGATGTGCTCGCAAATACGTATCTCTGCGCCGGTATCGCTTCTTGCTGAAGGGGAAGGAGGGAAGCGTTCGAACGTCGTGCAAAACATTCCTTCGCCCGGTATTGAGGTGTAATCGCAAATATAAGCGCTTGCTTTTGTCAAGGTGGTGCAACGTGTTCGGTCATTGCTTCGTGAAATTGTTGAGCAGGGGCTTCGCAGCTGCTGAGCCCGAGGATGCGAGTTGTTTCCGGCCGCGTTTCGATGGAGGCGTGTTGCTAAACGCTGTGTACTGCGCTATGTCAGCGCGCGCTAAAGAACCCCAAGTGGTCTAAATCAATCCGGAGTCCTCAATTACGGCACCCATTCTAGCCGATGTGTCACATGGGGTCATTAAACCCCATATTCCGTACGATTAAATAGCCCTGCAAAACGTGACCTCGGAAGAATTTTGAGATTCGGCTCCCTTTGTTCAAAGGCGCGAGATGCGCTTTCGTATTGCCTAAGGGCCTAATCTTAGGATCCCAAAGGATCTGCGTCAGGGAACTGTCAAGGAAATCGATGCTTGGGGGCATTTTATCAGTACAACAGAAGGCGGTGGTCTTTTCTATCAACTGCGTCATCGCCAAACTCTTGACGGCCGCGTACCGCATTTCCGGTTGTTAACCGACTTTTTTTTTTTTTCGCTCTCTCTCTGGTACAACCTTCTTCGCTACGACGTCAGACTATTAGCAGTGGCGTTTAGTGCTTCAGTAACGATGGGCATTTCCGAAGCTCTTGTAGTCGACACCTTCGGACAGAGTGGCATTGAGCATTCAGTTGTTCGACATTTGGGCGGCACCGCCCCGTTTCATTGGAACTACAAGTCTTCGCCGAACAGACTTTTGGCAACTGCCGTGTGTCCGGGGCAAATAAATGTAGGAGTTAGACTAAGATTTTTATTTTTACTTATTAGTGCGGCGGATTGTTTTGTGGTGCCTATTTGGTAATCCTATCTTCGATTTTTATCGGCCAATATTATTCCTCATGTAGGAATCTGTTTTTTTTTCCAGTGATGTATAACGTTGCCCTGTGCGCTGAAAAGTCACGTATAGTTTAATTTGTCTTGTTTTCTTGCGAGAGCAGTTCATGGACCAGTAATCAATGCATAAATAAATGGTCGTGAATATAACATTGGTTGTAATCTGGAGCACTGTTGCCGTAAGGAAATAAACATAGCAAAAGTTAAGTGATCATCGGGCCATAGTACAAAACCGTAAATATAGCTTTTAAAAACTGTGCAGAGCAGTACATGGTTACCAAAGGGCGAGATATGAAGGCAGGGTATATAGAGAGGTTGTCCCAACACGTGTCTCACCTAATCTTCCTATTCGTTCTGACTCAATTCCTCCTTCACATGTAAGGCGCCCTCGATGTCTGCCGACAACAGCTCATTGTTCGGAAATCGGCATGCCCCCACGCATTGCTCGCCGTCCTGGTTTCGCTGGTCCTGCATGAGCGCTGCTGCTTGCTTGTTCAATTGGATTGAATGCTTGTGATCACCGGGACATTGCTGGACCGCTTTGGCAGAACGTCGGGTTATTGCACTTTCGTTCTCTGTCTTACTGCAAAGACAGGCGCAGAAATTTCCACTGTAAAGCAGAGAATGAGTTCGTTTCTATTATTAATGTGAAGAGGCTTCGATGTAGAAAGCTAACTCAGCTTTCTTTCGGAAGAAACGTTAAGATAATAGGGAACAGATCCCTCGAATAAGCAAAAGACCGCTGTCTTCCGCCTTCGCCCGAGAATCTTCGCAGTGGGTCTCTGCTGGAAGTGTGTGTTGTTTGATCTTCGGGCATTCCTGCAAGTTCATACCCCGTTTTTTTTTTCTTCTTTCGTTGCAAGTAGCCGGCAGAGTGCAGCGTGGCGGTGGTCCCTGGACCGGGCCGCGGTGGCCTCCCGCTGGACCTGGCTGCAGGCACAGGTCGCCGACCTCGAGTTCCGCATCCGCCAGCAGACGGACCTGTGTCGCCAGCTGCGGAGGGCCAAGGGAGCCGTGCGCATGGAAGAGGACGACCCGTCCGCCGCCCTGCAGCCGGACACGCCTTCGCCACCCGCGCTCAACGGCACGGTCGTCCTCAACGGGGATGCGGACCACGCGGGGAACAAGTCCCTGGCCGAGTGCTCCTCCGACGCGGCAGCCCACGATGGCTGCTCCGCCGGGGCGTTCCCCGTCCCGCCGCCGCCGACGGCCAAGCCCAACGGCCTGGTGCTATCCACGCCCGACCTGGTGCCGGGCGGCGGCTGCGCGCGGACTCGGGCGCTGGCGGCTGGCTTCCGCAAGCGCAAAGTGGTGGTGGCCGCGTCGGCGCTCGCCTCCGCGCGTAAGTCGGCCCGCCTGTCGGCCACTGTGCAGTGTCCGTGTCGTTCCGTGTGCGGCCCCACGTCGCCCGGCGCCGCGGCCGCCGGCTGGGGCTCGGACTTGGCCGCCACGGTGACGACGCCGGCCCCCGCACCTCCGCTGCTGGCTGCGGCGCCCGTCGGCTCGCCTTCTGCATCCGTGCCACCTCCCCCCCCGGTGCCGCCGTGCCCGGCCCCGTCGCCGTCCCCGCCCGTCGGCGGGTCGGGAGTGGAGGCCCCGGGTGTGAGCCTTCCACCCCTGTCGCCGTGCCTGGTGTGCGGGGGCCGCTACAACAGTGTGCGGCCGCTGGACGCCGAGCTCATGACGCGCCAGGAGAAGGCGGCGCTGCTCGACCCGGGCTTCCACGCTGTCCTCTCGTTCCCCTCCGGTGAGTGCGAGGCCTATCGCCGCTTTTCTGCAGCCGAGTAGAGACGCATCGAGGCGCTGCCTCAGACACTGTGCTAGCGGTGCATGTGCACCAACTGATGGCTGGCCATGGTGCAAGACATGATCATTACTGTGGTCAGTGCGCTGCTTGCGGCACACCCTGGCGGCTCAACATACCTTTGCCTCTGACCAGCACCAGAGTGAAGCTAAGTGTGCTTGTCCTCATGGCTTGTAGCACCCACCGACGCCACATTGCGGTGACGCTCAGTTCGGCACTCCCAACTGGTGCCTTGGTGCCAGCCATGCAAAGCGGAAGAAGATGAAAAGAAAGTAGAGCGGCGCGTGCCTGGGGCGCAAGCTGGTCAAGAGCAGTTTGGTCCGAGAAGCCTGCTATGTTGCACCTCTAGTTTTGGTGCTCTGCTTCAACCCCGTGATTTCCCGACAGGCTTTTACTTTGTGCTGTTATCTAATGCTGCCATAAAGGATGCTAGTTTTCTTCCTTTTCCCCTTCCTTTCACCGCATTCTTTGTGTCATACTGATCGCGTGGCGCAGAGATGATGAGACATTCATGTGGCTCCGTACCTTGTGTACGTCAAGGAATAAAGCATTTTAGCACGCCATTATAAGCCCAAACTACAAAGGAGCGCGTGCTCATCGTGCCTACAGTCGCCGTCAGGAGAAGGCGACCAGACACATGGGTGCTTACGATCTAACGCCTCCACATGCAGGCGTGAAGAGATTGTGGATGTTCGGGATCTCCAGCCTGTAGCTAATAGCCCTATTCAGCCTGCTACATCAACCTACAACAGGAGCAAGCGGAACAGCTACCGCAGGGCGAGCAGCAGCACTTTTGCCTTGCAGTAGTGGACCGTGCCTGTGGCGGTGGCACAGCAGCGTTGATCAACTCTTTCCTTACCACGCAAAAATGGACAAATTTGGGTGGATCGAAAGAAATTTTTGTTTTATGAGAATCGCCAAGCGCATTGCACATTGCAAATGCGTGATATTGTAGCTTGTTAGTTGCACTTTTGAATGCAAAAAATGCCAGAGTTGCGTGTGCTAAGGGTTAAATATGCTGGCAACACAAAATAGAAGCAAAACAAGAATGAGCCGTTGCAGTGAGCCAGAAATTGGTTACAAAAAAAATTAAAACAAAATGTGGCACATATTCCTAGTTACCATTCTTGTGAATTTTCAGTTGCGTACATAATACACTGCACTTTCCAGGCAAAATGACTGCTGTGCCACTAAAGAAAGCAGTTGCGTGAGGACATGAAATGGTGGTAGGTGTAGGATTAGCTGCACATTACACTTGTTCTCAGTTCTGTTCTTGTTTTTTTTTTTTATCGGAGCTCGCAGTTCCTTTGTTAGGTTTTTTTTTGTTTGGTAGCAATAAAAAAATAAAAACTGAAGCAGCCCTGAAAGGGGACTTGGCTTTCTTTGACACCATCATAATAAAAAATTGCTAGCGCATTTGGTAAAATATCTTGGCAGTATGTTGCAAAGACCCTAAAGCACCAAATAAAACTGCTCTCATCAAAATTACAAATCAAGCGCACGGCATAAAATACAATGTGAACAGCAAAACAAAACACACGCGACCACGTCCTGATGTCGCGGACCTCCGAGACGAAGTCCGACCATTCCACGTGGTTGCCAGCTCACCACTACTGCTCTAAAAAAAAAAAAAGACTGCCTAAGAACACAATAAAGTGCTCAGTGTATCCTTTCACCTTTGAGGAGCGTGGCAGCGAAATGGACATCACGATAGGTGGCCGGCGGACTATGTCCAGTCAGTTTCATTTTTCACGTCGCCTCCTCGTGTTACAAAATGAAAGTACAAAACTGAAATAAAAGAAGTGGTGGTATAGAAGTAAACTAGATGACGCAGCTTGTCCAGGTGCGCAGTCTTGAATTTTTGGTGGGAAGTCCAAAACGTGGGTCATATATGACCCTTGGCCTATGGCGCAGTAAGGAAAGAGTTATCCGGAAGTTGCTGCCGATGCACGGTTTGTCGCTGGCCCTCACCTGCGATGCATTTCCGGCGCCGATGCGAGATGTGAAGTTGCTATATCTATTTGCGCACCGCAGGGCACTCTCCCGTTCAGAGGGATACTAGCTTGCTTGCATCTGGCAGCAGTAAAAATCCGCAAAAGATGGCTCAGCAGACAAAGGGTCGGTGACTTACGCTGGCGCTGGCTCTCTTGAGACCCATTCGTAACTTTTGTTAGCCTCTTATCTATACCGAGTGGGTCGATTGGTGGCCGCTGCTCCTGCACGGGTTTTTCCGCTCGTTTTGTGCACAGCCATTTTATACAAGGTGCCATCGTATGTTCTTTTGCTTTACCATATGTTTTTCTTTTCCTCATGCTCTTTCTGCTTTGTGCGAGGCGGCTGATTACTCCGGGTTTAATGCATACTGTCACTGAAGAACTGCGTGATTGGCTGTACGACTGTGATGATAGGATAGCAGAACAGCCTGCGCACGCCGCACTCACCAGCACTGCAGCTTCTTCACATAGTTTAATGGTGGTTTTCTTCCGGGGTCACTCACTGGCCGCCAAGTGTACTTCAGCCCCATCCGGAGCATATGTGTCGAGTGGTGCTTGCGTGAATGGGAGATCCACAGTAGATGTTGGTGAAGGAGCGTGACATGGGGCTTTCTTGATAAGCTTAGGTGGGATGGTGGCAGGCTTTCCTGCTGAGACTAGTGCTGGTGTAGTTGCTGAATAGATCCCACTGCTATGGTAAGGACCGGCCTTGCAGGCACGATGTAGCCGAGATGTCCATGCATTTGTTGGCAACACGCCCGTGAAGAGTTCCTCTAATGCGCGGTTGTGATCGCTCAATGCCCGACAATGTTTAGAAGGCGGCGCGCAGCAGCTTTTGTGGCGATAGTTACATTATGGTAGCATTTCGAGCCTTCAGCGTGGCGGCACCGTCACGCGGTTGGTTACGTGGTGCGGAGCACCTGCTGCTGCCGGCGGCGCGGCGCGCCGGCGAAACCGAGCTGCAACAGCTGTGCGCATGCGCCGTGTCAAGTGGGATGAAGATGAAGAACGAACGCACAGCGAAACTTAGCGGTGCAAGACTGACTTTGCAATTCAACTGAGCAAGTTCAACTCGGCCAGCTGTAGCTATCGTGTCACTGCAGGTTTAACCAGAGCAATACAAACTGGTTTTTTTTTTCGCGGTTTGTGCTTAAGAATGGGAACTCCGCGTGCTGTCCGCGCTGTCCGTGGTCAGGCTGCGCTGCGAGAACGATAAAGCGGAGGGTCATTGCGAGGCGCGGCTACCTCTGTGTTGGAACTCGGCACGACCCCAGTCGATCGAATGCTTTTGCCTTGCAATGGCGCTGACGGTCGTTGCATGTGTTCTCTCTCTTCTCGCGCATCGTTAGCGTACTGCTCCCGGTCCCAGTAATTGGTCCCTAGTGCGCGTAACGGTGACGTGACCTTGATCGCACTAAAGCAGCGACGAGATGGAGAGAAACATGCGCGGTGGGCGAAGACTCGCATAGCCAGGCGCGTTGTCGGCTTTGTTGACGCCGCCAGGTCTAGCGCTCGCTAGAGTCACTGGAGCAGTTTTCTCAGTACCGCTGTTGTTTTCCACCTTGCGGTTTTCAGATGGAGTCTTCCATCTTCATCTCGGGGTCGGTTCCCCTAGTCCGGGGCTCCGCTGAGGGTAGCTGCCTTGCGAGCACGCCTTACTAATCCTTGCTGGACTTGCAGGATGTCCTGATCATCCTGTCCCGCTGCTCCGCACTTGGGTTTTCTTTTCTGGTTAGCTCATCTACCTTCTGACAAGCCCATGTGATATGGTATAGGGTTGGTTTATCTCCACACCACAGGCATTCGCTCTCGTACTGCATGGGATAGATTTTGCTTAGCACGTTTAGGCACGGGAAGCTTCCCATTTGCAGTTGTTGCCATGCCACAGCGTCCTCTCTGCTTAGCTGTTTGTGTGGGGGGTGGGTATCTTTGTCCGATCCCCCTGCAGTAATTTAGTATCTCTGAATAGTCTTGGGTTAGGGGCTCAGGCTCCTCAGAAAGGGCGGGATTGAAAGGAAGTGGGATGCAAGGCCACACCCAAAAGCACCCCCCCCCCTCCCCCATATTCTCCTCCCAGCAGCCACACAATAAGGCACTGTTAGTGCCAAAACACAGGAAGGGGGTTCCCTATTCAGGACAGCTTGGGAGAACAGCATTGTTCCTTGCCCAGCCCAGGGTCGCAGTAACCCTGGTAGCCAGGCAAGTCAAGAATGCAGCTGCAAATATTCCTCATAGGAGGCCCTTTTACATGAACCCAACAAGGCCTGGTTGTGGAGTTATCCGGCCGAAAACCGGTACTGGGTTCGTCTAAACGCGCGCCGAGTCTGGAATCGGAGGGTCGGGTCCAGTCAACTCCGCCGCAGGGGGCAGGTAGACTCAACTCGACCCTTACCCGATGTGCTTGTAAACGCTGTCGAGTCGAAAAGTAGGGTTATTGAGAGGGGAGAGGATAAATGTAAACTTGCTCTTCACGTGCGCCGTCACGCCTTCGATACTGCGATGGCGTGCCTCAATCTTGGAGGCTGCTACTGCTTGCTCTACGCTTGGTGTCACTATAGTTGAACCGGCCTCGAGTCGCTAAAATCGAGTTCATGTAAACATGCGCCAGTTGAGTTCAATTGACATGCTCAAACGAACCCCCGAATCGACCCTACGCTATCGGGTTCGTGTAAACGGCTAATGGCGTAGACTGATTGTCATGACGTAGCGATTAACCTCCTTTCTCTGAGGCACTTGCCAATCACCTGCGATTTTACGCTGTACTCGCAGACAACTATCTATGGCAGTGCAATAGCCCACATCAAGGGGAAAAAGGGCCGCCTCCTTCCTTTTCCTGCTCAGCCTCTGCTGCACTGCAACTGCAATGTCATGAGAACTGGTCGAAGCCAACGTTCACGTCTGCCTCCAAGCTATTGAAATCGGAATGTGTTGGATCAGCATCAAAACATCGGTTCTCATAGCGAATCTTTAGTCGAGTGTCGCTCTTTTTTCTCTAATTATCCTCCTGAACGGGCATATCTCTGCCAGAATGTTCGCGTTATCAGTGCAGGTGCTGTCCACTATAAGCGGGTAAACGTGGGGGCACCTTGTCTGCAGAAAGGAGCTCGCGGATTTCCGAGCCCCCTACTCCAGAATAGACATCTCGATGGTGTAAATAATTAACGTGATGTCAAACGTTAATGGGCTGGCTGGCAAAATCATCCAGTTTTGCTTCTGAAGCAGTTTCGCATGTGTCAAGGTTCCTCAACCATCTTTCTTCTCCCAATTAGATACGCCTCCGTATCCGCCACACCTAGTCGCACCTCCTGCACTGCGCTTCCAAAAGTTGCATATTTCAATCAGAAAAATGCTCGGAAGGGGCGCTATATATAGATACATATATAAAATATTTAATACATAGAAGTATATATCATGTAAAATATATAAAAACATGGAAAAGCAGGGCGCATAATGAAACTTTCCTGGAACCTTAATAGGTATTGAATTTTCGCTTTCAAACATGTGCCGTCATGACAATTCAGGTGTGCTGCCGTTTTTATGTACAGAAAGAGCACACGCGGTTGGCGTGGTCAGCGCCCATCTTTTCTTCTATTAAATTGCAATTTTTATTATTAAAAAAAATAAACCACTAATAGCAACTTTGTCCAGAACAGTTGGAAGTCGCTTGTGCAACGACGAAATTTGCGTTTAAAGTCACCAAGAAGAGCAACAGGACGATCTCAGTGCTTTTGCAAACCACACATCTCCCCGTTTTACCCAAGTTTGATTTGTTCCGTTGTGAAATTATAAGCAGTGTAGGAGACATGAAACGAAGTATTTCAGCAGTAATTTAGTTACATAAGGGACCATCGCCCATAAATAAACTGAAAAATTCGGCGACGCCGATAGCAACAAACGTGCTGGGTGGTCATCGAAGAGGAACCTTCAAGATAAGGCGCTAAAAACAAAAACCCAGAATAATGTCGAAGTAGTTTCGCCTGCAGCTGCAATCATTCGCGATAACGGTGATCGCATCTCGCATAACAAAGTGATATTCCCGCGCGCCAACGGTATTGAACTCGAACAAGTAGTACAACAGTTTCGCGGCATTACTTCTCTCAAAGAATCATCGGCCGGATGCTTAAACGAAAAATAAGGCCAACAACAGCAAAGACAAGGCAAAATAAACACTGGCAGCACAAGCAATGAGAGCGCAAAAAGGTTTTCACTGAGGCCGCGTCGTCGAATCGGCGTCCACACTCCTACACGGTCACAAGGCTTGTATTGCGTGTGGCGACTGAGGAATACGCGGAATACGGAATAGCCGGCCCAAGTGCTGAAGGGGAGGTGTTCCCAAGGTGTGTCAGAAGATGACTCACACTATCTGTTCTGGCTAGGCGAAACCAACCCTGCTAACTACAGGCTGTATACCCCACCCTACCATTGTAAATGAATTTTCGCAGAAAATCTGCAAGGGAGCTTAGGGGGAGCGAAACCGGAAAATGTACTTTTCCTTGTGGCAGCTGAGTGGTGGGTTACTGTAAAAAGGTTTATTCTCTGACGACCACCCCTTGAGAGGGGTTATGCTTTTGTGCTGCTGTCTCCCAGCTTTGGCAGGATATACACAAAGTTCTCGGCCCTACTTTTTGTTCGCGGAAGAACTAATACATTCGTGCCGCCGTCAAGGAGGTGGCGCTGTAGAATTTACACATCTGGAGGGGTAATAGAAGTTCCCTCCTTTTTGTAGTACTTAAGTGCTGCCATTTATCGACAGAAAAAGTTGAAATCTGAGTTGCCTCGTAGCTGGTGAGCCCTCTTAAACTAGGGCTACAAGAGTCTTTTTCTCCACATTGTCCATTTAGCTCTCTGGCTTTGGTCACTCTTGTTTTGTGACATAGCTGCAGTATTGGCAGGCTGGCAAACGGACCGCATCGCTTTCTGAATATCGCACCCAGTTGATGAATTTTTCTTACTATTTTTGATGGAATTTATTTTATGGTATATTTTGTTTTACTTTTTTTGTGGGGGGGGGGGCACTCGTCACAGTCGACGTAGGGACCCGTTGCGTTTTGATTTCTGTGGTCGGCCGCGTGCTGTTAATCGTCTGATGCTGCCGTCGCACTGACGTCACGCCTAATGGAACGGACAAGTGGATCCTTGTGCGATTTCAAGGAGGCGTAAGCTTGTTGCTCCCTTGGGTAGCTTGCGCTGCTGCACCTTGTTAGGCGCGACGTGTCATCGTCCACAAGACACATTTGCCAGCCGCCTTTCTCGTAATATCATTTTGTTAAGGCGCTACAGTAACGGCGCTGAAGAATCCCAAATGGCGGAAATTAATCTCCTTCGGTTCGGCGTGCCTCATCGGCCACAAAGTGATTTGGCTGGCTGCCTCTGTCTTCCATTGACCACGTGACTTACTGGGCTGCGCATGCGCTGACAGCTTTCTAAGCGCATCGTCCCGATTAACGCCGTGTACAGCAGCCAGTATACGGGGCGTTTCAACGAACCCCGCTAGCAATATCTAAAACTATTCATTTCGAGGTGTGTAATGATGGCTCACACCTCCGCTGTTGCATTCGGCACCTGTCGCGGTCTGCGCAGTTTTCATTTTACTGCGGCAGCATTCGATACAAATTAGGTAAATGCCACGTCATCCTTCCTTCTCCGCTCTTTTACAGCCATTTTACAGGAGCTCCGGACATCTCATTTTTTTTCCGCGTCGTTTGGGTTGACGAGAACATTTCTGTCTGCACTGATTCCGACTCGGAAGTGCTCCGAGCTTTGTGCCGCCCCAGCGTCCGTGTGCCGTATCAACCCTGTGGCGCTTCTTCCACCGTCGCGCGCGGTAACAAAGTATCCGCGATTGAGACGAATCTGGACAGACCTTCCCTCTCTCGCCTTTTTATGCCCGAGCTGCAATATTTGTCGGTTGCGCACTCGTCGCCGAGCGTCTATTAACAGCGGCGCCCCCGTTGTCGTCCGCCCGTAATCGTCGCCGGTGTTGCGCCACAGACGCCGTCTCATTGTGAATGCCGGTCCGGTGTGTGCGCGTGTATCTTACCGCGGTATTGCCAACGGCTTCGAATCTCCGACGACGGGGGGCGACCTTGCGAGCGGCTTCTCTCCCACCTCCCTGATTGTGTTGAGAGAGGGAGTGTCTGTGTTGGGTGAGGAGGAGACTGTCCCGCGATAGGCAGTCGCATCCGCCTTTTCCTTTTTTTTTTATTCAGGCACCGTGCTCCCCGCCTTTCGTTTTTCTTTGTTAACTGCACCGAGGGCCACCTTTTACTTTGCACGTGAATGGGCGTCGCTTTTTACGTAGCAGGTGTGTCGTGGTTACGCTCTGCCCTGGGCTCTTAGTACTGTGTGTGGCGCCTTTTTTTTTTATTTGGGGTGCCACACCGGAGTCATTGTTGCTGCGCCACCGTGGGTTCGTTCCGCCGGCATCGCGGGTGAAAGCGCGCCCTACCTACCGCTCCTCTCAGACTTCCCACCCCACCTGTCCTTTGCCACATTGCTGTACTGTACATCAGTTCAGCGCGGATTAGCATTGTGTGGTCCCCGGATTTCTCGCTGCCTGTTACTTAACATTCAGTGATGCAACAGGTGTTGCGCGCTCTCCCGTTTTTCGCTCGCCACGTTCATACCTTGAGCACGCCTGTACCCGGTGTGTGAGTTAGCGCCCTTGCAAAAAATTCTGTCTGTAGACTTCGATAGCCTTTTGTCTATAAAGCCTTTCTGTAACTTTCTACAGACTGGTCTGTATGCAACCTATATATTTATGGCCGTGCACTTTTGGTGGACTTGTCTATAGACAGGCTATAGACTACGAATAGGCAAAAGGAAATATCTATAGCAAAGAAATAGTATGTACGAATTCCTCCAGTTGATGAGAACCTCTAGTTAACGCTATCGTTTCTGTTGCCCTGTAGCGACCTGACTCTCTTCCCCTGCTGCTCCGGCTTAGTTTATTATTTATTTGTATTTTAATAAATTTCATTTAAGGGTAAGGGAACAAACGTGAGTTTATATGCTTGATGAAATCAAGAGTAGGAAATAGACGCGGCCAGAGCACTTAATGCGCAGAGCCAGTAACGTTTATTCGTCAACATGGGAATCCGCAAACTGACCAAGTCGGCGGTTGTCGATACGCTCTATCAGCCTCGTGGATTCGAGCTAGCGCTAAACCTTGCCCTGCCTTCTAGCTCCTCGCGCCGCCATTAGAGGCAAGCTTTCGTTCTCTGAGAATGCTCATAGTCCACTCCAGACGTGTCTGGGTAGCGTCCTGCGTGCAAACCCTGGGTGTCTCGATAAGTGTGGCAGACCCCACCCACTATGAGGAGCCCGGTTGCCTCACGCCGGAAATGTCAGGTTTGATAAAGGGCCAGTACTGAGACGACGTTGCTGCTTTGGGCCTTGTCCAACGATTTTCTTTACTTTAGTTTCTTCTAACCTCTCCCTTGATCGCGAGATAGGATCGGTAGGATGCTGTACGCGTGACGGGAGCGAAGAAATTAACTGAGCGCTATTTAGCTATCGCGGATTCACTGAACACCGGAATTTTCTGCCGCGTCTCGCCGCCGGGATCGAAGCCCCGCCTACTGGGACCACCGCGGCTGGTCGCCGTCCCTTGCTCTCTGACGACAGAAATCTCGTGGAAAAAGCTGTTGTGAGAAACGACGCAAAGCTTCGGGTTTCGTTTGCGACGTCACGGAGCTCTATGGTTGAGATACAGCTTGCTTCGTTGGCCATTTGCGCCCGCTGCGCTCGAAGGACGGCCCCGATTCCCCCTAATGTCGTTTCGGTGCCTGCTTCTGCAATGCGGGGCTACGGAATTGCCTGTTTTGCTTTCTTAATTGCGAAAGCGTGCCCTGCAGCATATCGGGTGGGGAAGGTGAATGCGGGGCAGCTGCCGTTTTCCTGGAGGCCGGCCAGGAGCGGGCTGTGTGCATGCTTTCAAATCCTGAGTTCCCTAGTGGGGCTTCAGCGACAGCGCTGTTGGTGGTGGGGCACGTTTTGAGCACTGTTTTGCTTTGTATTTTTTCTCAGTGTATGGTCGAGGAAGCAGGGTTAAAACTGCCAGGTCATCATCTTTTGTGCTTGCGGCCATTGTTGCAATCACCTAAAAACGTTTCGTTCCGGATTCGTGAGCAAATAAAGCCACGAAATGTACACACACCGACGCGCGCGTGCAGCCAGGTCGGATAAGAGATATCAAAGCCACTGTGGATGGCCGGAAGCATGGCGTGCCTGGATAGAACTGCGTTGCTGTTCGCGCTCCTGAGGGTCATGCCGACATTTGGAGCGGGGTGCTTTTGCGGGCGTTGGCGATATAATCGTAGCGCGCGGCTGTACACGTTGATTGTGATGTATTACTTTTTTCTTGCCAGGTGTGGGAGGAGTACACTCGTCTTGTATAGTCTAGTTGGACAGTGCACGAAAATGTTGCACTTGGAGTCTTTAGAGCTTCTCCAAGTTAAATCCCTTTCTTGACGTTGGGGGTCGTTGCAAGTTACACGCGGGACTTCTTCCCCTTCCTTTTTTATTCATCACTTCGTGGTCCTTATTCTCATCGCGCTCTCAGATACCCGTAAACTTTCTTGTTTTCATGGTGTGGCTCGCACCTGTCTATACGATCTCTCCCTAACGAGATTAGTATAGAGGGCTCTCTCTCGTAATGCGCTTCCGCAGAACCGAGCCTCGAGTTCGGGATGAACGCTATTTCATTTTTAACGCGATAGCTTTAAGGAGCCCGTGACCGTGAGCGAAAAATCCACGAAAAGTTCCCAGAAAAACAACCTAGGCGGGCCACCTAGGTCACGTGAGCTTGCAGCGTCATCACAACTTGCCCGCCGTGACAGGTGGCAGTTAAAATAATGATTGGTCGTGGGAACAGCAATGTGGGTTTAGTGTACGCAAGCGTGCAAACGCTATATTCTAGAACTGCTCTTCCCAACTGGCGCCCCGAAGCCGCTTTGTTGGAGCAACATGGCGGCGGCCGTCGAGACGGGGGTCGCTCGCTTCACCACAGATCCACCGTTGCCGCTTCACAGCCGTCTGACAGGCATACGAATCTTGTATAGTGTTGCGATGAACGCGTCACCAGTATCTAGGGATAAAGCGCGGCATATTTTAAGTACGCGTCGTTACGTCGCTCCTGGGATACGACGCAAAACCACGCGACATCCAAACGGGTTGTCAAAAACAAAAAGGTCACAGATGTGAAATGTAGGTTACGTTGGTGTTTATTACGCACCAGCGATTTTTTTTAAATGCAGGTGTAAACAAAACCCTAAATGAACTTTACGCGACTGAAAATTTAGCGTTTCAGTTTTTGACCTAAATGGCGCTGTGAGTGGCTAACGCAGCCCACAGAGCCCACAGCTGATATTGGTTTTTGGGGAAAGAAAATGGCGCAGTATCTGTCTCGCATATCGGCGGACACATGAACCGCGCCTTAAAGAAAGGGAAAAAGGAGGGAGTGAAAGAAGAAAGGAAGGGAGAGGTATCGTGCTCCGGATCACTAGGCGAGCGCCCTAGCCACTGAGCCACCGCGGCAGGTAGCCCCCAGCTCCTGTTTCCCAACTTGCTACACGCAGTGCAGTAGCGGTTTCCAAAGTTCTTGTATTGCAAAGGCGGGGGCACCCCGGCGGCTCCGCTGTGGTCGAGCGGTGCTGCGTTGACACCGGCTACATTGTTTGTCGGGCACCCTCCAGTAGCCGCCGTCGCGTCCCAGTCGCCTGGTCGCAGTGCAGAAGCGCAGCGTCACTAATAATCTTGGGCCACGTCGGCGCTGACGTTCCGGAACGCAAACATCTTGCGCAATGGCGGCGGGGGTTCCAGTAGCTGCCACCGCCCGCTCACTCCTGTGCTGCCCTCTGCCGGTTTCGCAACCGCCCGCTGTCGGCGCCCCAGCCTTTGGGACCGGGGACCCTGCCGAGGGTAATTTCGGGTGTCTCACGGTTCGAGTAGGAGCATTTGGGAAGGAAAGCGGGCAAAACGCGTTCGTCTCCTTCAGCCTGGTTATGGTTGGCAATAGCGGTGTAAAATGTCAGGGATCCCTTCTGTCATATCTGCTCCTCAGATGTGACCTTTTTAAAGATATAAATGTGGGATTTTCATCGAATTTATTTTTACTTGCAGTTTGTGTGTTGTAAATTAGGCTATGCTTTGCAAGCTACTTAAGTGAGGATATCTGTTTGTATGAGAGCAGTGACAAGCGCCGAGAATTGATGTTATCGAAATTGACATTTATTGAATAACTCCAATCTCTCTCTGGTTTTATTTGTAACGATGGTATAGCGTGCATTACAATGCAGGCGTTATGGGTGGCGTGTCGCGTTTTAGGGTTTTGCCCTCCGTTGCATCACCCCCTGCTTCCTACAGGTGGAACTGTCACGTGCCTAGTATAAAAATTACGGCGAAGCATGTGTTGTGGTTTTCCTCGCTGCGTGTGACATCCAGAAGTCATTTTCAAATCTAGCGCTGGCGCTCGTGTCTCGTCGTTTCTCTCCTTGTGTCTTCGTCCTGCGTGCGCTGTTCAATCCTACCATGTAATACCAACATGCCCAAACTGCCACGTTTATGACCAAGAAATTCGTCTTTTTGTGCACACAGGTTGTGAACCCTTTGGACGACGTCGTGTTATTGTGTAGGCAGTTTTTGTGTACATTACCTCTCCCCCCTGTCCTCTCTTCCTGTCCCCTCACCTCTTTCACTTCATTTCTCCATTCTGCCTGCTATCCTTTGTTTCCGCTGCCCCAGCTCAGGTGCTTCAGTATCGATGGCAGATGCCGGGGCTAGGAAAATCTTTTCCTTCCTTTTTTATTATTACTGTTAATAAAACAACTTACGTTACCTTGTACACTTCTCGAGTGGCAAGGCAGTCTTGGTGGTGGTCATAGTCGAGCGAGACCGCTCATTAGACCTTATCCTTGTGAGGTTGGTTCGTTTACAAACTTTTTTCGCAGTTGGGCCAGAAACCCAGCCTTTCTAGTATACATGTCAGGTTCATCCTTTCGATCACGTTCCCCTTCACCGAAAACGCCGCCGCTGTACTGTGCAGTTTAGTCGCAGCTCGCGTGGTGTGCGCCACTCACCACAGCACATCCGCGTCCTTGCCGCTTTCGAAAGTTGCGTGCGTTTGGACGGTCGGTACTGTGCACGCTGCTGAGGTCCGGTCACGGCGAGGCCCGGTTTTGGCAGCGAGTTCGGAGCGCAGCCTTGTGCGCGAGCGCATTCCGCCCGAATGGTAATTTTGTTGAGGCTCACCGGTCGGTGCGAAATGCGTGCGCGAGATAACGGGGCGACTGAGACGGGGGTGGGCGCGCCGTCGGTGCTTATGGGACAAGATGTGTGGCCAGCGATAAGTGGGCCACCGGAGCTTCGCACGAGGACCTGCCGTGCCGCGATAAGACTGCGGCGTCTCGTCAGAGTCTCAGCCGCGTCGGTGCGACAGGGCGCATCGGTCAGTTCAGTGTGGGACTGTTTGCTTAGCTACACGCGAAGGCTTTGTGACGTGACGTGGCTGGGTCGTTCGATGGGGGAATTCAGTGAGTCATGTACGGCTGGCCTGATGTCATGCCAGGAGAGAGAGTTGAATTTAAAGAAACCGCGATTCGAACAGCGTCGTCGAAGTTCCTGTGGCGTCTGCTGGAGGCAGAAGACTTTCAAGCATTCATAGTTTTTCTTTTTTGCGTACGCCGCCGCGTTTATTGTTTTCGGAGCTTAGCAGTCGTGTTCAGTTGAGCCAGACTGTTGCGTTCCTGGAGTGAGGCTCGCTCGCGTAGAATGGAGTTCTTGCCTCTGGCATCAGTGCTTATTTATCCCCACCCTCGGCGTGGTGAATCGAGCACGTGCCGAATCCCCATTTCACGTCTGATGGGGAAACTCCTCGGGCCGACCTCCGGATGCTCCAGTCATGGCAGCAATGTTTTTATACAGCTGCCTCAGTGCTGTACGTCGGAGACCGCAGCGAGGGAGGGTTGCCCGTCGCGCTACACCAACGGGCGCCCCAGCGTTGCACCTGGTCCGTGCACCGCGAGGTCAGAGGCGCTATAAAAGAACGGGGACGGGGCAGGTACAGGGTCGAATGTACGGGGGGTTGCCACCCAGCACCGTCTGTATTCGTGCCGTGTCATCGATCGAGGAGGGCCGTTTCTGGAAGCTCTGATGGGCAGTGGGGCCGGGTCGGGGAAAAAAAAAAAGGTTTCGGAGGGGAGCCCGCGGCAGGAGGAAGCTTAGGGAGCGCGCGGCTTCCCGGGAGGGAGGAAAACGAGGTCGACGAACCTCCGCCGCCTCGGCGTGGCGTCCCGACCACGGCAGTGCGGCTGGTGGGGCCGCCGCGCTGCGCCGCTCCTGCTGCGCCTGCGTCGTCGGACGACCTCCCTACCGCCGCCGGCCGTGACGCCACTCGCGAGCTGCCAGCGTTGGGGGTAGCGGCGGTCGCGTGTGACGACGCCGCGCTCTGCCGCTGGCCGGCTTCTTGCCGAGCGTACGGCGGCTTCCGCTCCCCGGCGGTTGGGTGCCCGGGGCGTGTCGGCTAGCATACGCGATGCCGTTGATCAATGCCCCACCATGTTCTGTCGGGAAAGGCTCGTTTGCCGAGTTGGACAGGCCGACTGCCGGCTTTCCCGACAAAACGAGATCGCGCACCTAGTAATGGTAGGCGTGGGATGATGAGAGGCATGGCCATGTTTCGATGGATGCGCGATTCGCCGCTGTGCGGAACGTGCCGGCGTTGCCACACGTTTCTGGTATTACGTGGCTTCGCGAGGCACGGCCGTTGAGAAGCGACACCGACGACCAGGCCAACTAGCCGGTACGCTACTAGGCTAACAACGGCGCTGACACGACCGGCGACATGATGTGCTCGCAGTGTGACTGGCTTTCAGGTCGGCGAATTCAGCGGAACCATCTGTCTGCCGACCGTCGGCAGAGGCGCGTTCAGTAGATAGGGTAGCTCTTTGGGCGAGTTGGTAAACCCTGCATGACGACGACTGAAGCGCTTGAAGCACAGGACAAAACGAAGAGGACACCACATGCGTTAAAAGTTGGCGTTTGTGATGGTCCTCTCCTTTGTTTCGAGCGCTGCATTTTTGGTCATGTGGTCTGTAGGTCGGCCGCCCAGCGAATATATTGCGTTCACAAGCAAGGGTGCCAATATTGTAGATGCGTTTAGGTCAGAGCTAGAAAAGCAATATCGGTTTCGCTTATTGTTACACGGCCAGAAGACAGGAGTCACGGTGACGTCTTGCCGCTTTTCTGTGGGCGGTGCCTCGCAGCGCATTTCTCTCGGAGCGGGAGAAAAGGGAGAAGTTTGGTAGTGCTGGAAGGAATGGGAATATGGGGCTTGCACAGCCCTGCAACTGTCTCATTTATTGATAGGGCTGCGCATGGGATGAGGAAAAAAAAAGTGTGAGAAGAGGCATGTCGGGAGTGGCATAGAAAGACATGAGACGCTTTACATGCGGGGGTGGAGGTTATACGATGCTAGAAAGTCTCGCAGGAGTTTGCGAGCGCTGGTCTGTAGTCCGGACACATACTTGGGGAACAACGCATCACAGAGGCGTTCTGTGCTGGCGAGCGCGGCCGAGTGCATCGCTGTAGCACTGGATGGTGCGTGGCTTCAGAAGTCCTTTTCTTCTTCTGGCCAGGCGCCCGCGGCACGCCGTCTCGGAGCGTTGCCGCCTTCCCGGGAATCCGGATGCCCTTGTTCACGCCTGGCTGTCCTCCTGACGGCTGAAGCCGCGAAGAACCAATGTATCTTCGCCAGTCTCTGGTCGCGGAGGTCCCGACCCCCTAGGCGTGCGTGCCAGGGGCGGGGAGTAGGGGGCCACCTGCATCACTTTTAATCATCATCCTAAGGGCGTCAAGTCGAGCCGAATGGGCAGCCTTTCAGCGCATATTCGGGAATCGTGTGTGTGTGTGTATTCATTCGACTTGTTTTCTTTTTTCTTCTGTCAAATGACGATTTCCTGGGGCTGGCTCTTGGCAAGATTTCATGGCGATAATAATTATAATTGGTTTTTGGGGGAAAGGAAATGGCGCAGCATCTGTCTCATATATCGTTGGACACCTGAACCGCGCCGTAAGGGAAGAGATAAAGGAGGGAGTGAAGGAAGAAAGAGGTGCCGTAGTGGAGGGCTGCGGAATAATTTTCACCACCTGGGGATCTTTAACGTGCACTGACATCGCACAGCACGCGGGCGCCTTAGCGTTTTTCCTCCATAAAAACGCAGCCGCCGCGGTCGGGTTCGAACCCGGGAACTCCGGATCAGTAGTCGAGCGCCCTAACCACTGAGCCACCGCGGCGGGTCATGGCGATTTGCTGCTTGGAAATTCTTCACGTGGTTCGGAATTTTGCCGCCAGTTGACGTCGGCGGCACGCAGTTGGCTGTAATTTGGTGGCGATGCCAAGGCTAGCAGACGACCAGGCCTGCACTCGACCATTCGTTTCGGAAGCAGCCAGTGCCAAGCTGCACCTGAACTGACGCTGGCGGCACCGCCGCGGAACTAGCGCGGCGAGCGCAGCCAAATCGAAGGTATACCTTACATAGGCGCAGCGACTGCCTGCTGACGCACACTAGTGCGCGCCCAGAGCCCACACAGCTGACGGCGTTTGAACTCGCACACCGACGTGTCGGGTCCAACATCTTTCTTGGTCCGGTTCTGTCCTCCCGTATCGGTCGCTTTTTTGCTGGCTGGTGGGACGGTATCTGCTGCTCTCCTTCCAGCGAGCCGCGTGCGGCGGCTTGCCGCTGTCGGCCGTTTCTGTGGTCGGCGCACTTCCAGGTATTGCATCACGCGGCTGCCGCCTGTTTTCCAAAGAGCAAAAGCGTAGGAGACGCCTCTTCCGCATGGCGCGCACGCGTGCTGCTTGCACCAGTGGCGGTGAGTGTGCGTCGGCCTCCTGGCGCTGTGCTCGCTCCCTTCCCGGCCCTGGTCTCTCGCGGCACCCTGGCGGTTCACATTTAGTGCGACAACTTTTCTAGCCGCACTCCCCGGGTTTCAGCGGTGTGTGTATATGTGTGCGAAGTCTCTGAGTAGCAAGTGCAACTGGCTCACCGGGCCAGTGGACACCTCAGTCGCGCTGTGAGTGGGTGGTGCCGTCCGCCTGCAAATTGAGGCAGTTATGCGCTTTCTTTATTTCGAAACCAGCGGTAGGTTTAGACTCCGTTGATTGTGAGGCAAGGGTCAGTGGACACCTCAATCAGTGCTCCTCAGCAATGCTCAATCGCCAGCCATTTTTTTTCCTTCCGCCCGTCTTTCTGTGCTTCCCTGTCTGCGCCGCAGTCTAGTCAGGCTGCTCAGCCAGTGACCTTGGGGCCGTATTCGCGCCCGGCGGTCGCCTTGCTTGCGCGAACAAGTCCTGGACGGCATGATGTCGGTGCGGCACTTTCAGCGTTTGGCGGAAAACCCGGCGTCTTCGGCGTCTGCGAAAAATCCCCAGAAAAACAAGTTGTCCTCCTGCCACCTGTGTCACGTGACCGTGTGACGTCATCTAGACCCGCCTACCGTTGCAGTAAAGCTTTGTAGGGGGCTAGTTGGTCGTACATACTGAGTCTGGGGAGCGCTACAATCAAGATAAGGGGACAGCACCACGTGAGAACACCACGAGACACGAGCGCAAACTTTCAGCTGACTTTATTTTCGACATGACACACATTTATACGCATCTAATCATGGGACACACAAACATAAAAGCGTTAGAGCCAGCCAAGATAGCAAAGCAATCGCCTAAACCATGCGAGATAAAAACTATCCTCTCAAGTCATGAATTTCACAAATTACAACTCCTCTCTGGTCAGTGCCCCTGGCAACCTCGCAGCACACTGCGCTATGCACAAGTGCGAACCTCTACTGGATAGAGCGACGGTCCTTCTTAAATCAAAGGACAAGACCACAAGGGAATTGTGGGAAGCATTTTGCATGGCTTCAGAAAAGGACGGTGCAGTGTTCCTTAGCGACCCGTCTGTGGTTTTAACAAAAAAGAAAAATTGTTTTAGCCGGTAATTTTTTAGCCGGTCCCCTTGTCTTGATTGTAGCGCTCCCCAGTCTCAGTACCCGTTGCAGGTGGAAGCTAATGATTGGTTGCTCGGGTCAGGGAGAGGTTGCAACCTGGATCTGTGTTTGAGAGAGCCACCAGCCGAGGCCGTAGCGCATCACTTAACCGCTGCACCATTGCGCCAGGAATGGTGTGAGAACACGCAGCAGTCTGGTAATGTAGATCATGACAAATTCCGCACATGTGGGCATTAACCAATTGGCGCTATCGCGTCATAGTGTCCCCCTAAGCTGCTTCTAACGCCACTTAAGTGGGGCTAGCTGTGGGTCTTAAATCGGGCTGGAAGGCATGCGCCGTCGCAGGAGGGGAGGAAAACGCTCTAGAAGCTACTGGCCCAGACGCTTGGCAGCCGTGAAAGGCCCTGAGGACGCCAACGGAAGTAGACAGGGTGGCCGATTGCGCTTGGTGATGTCGTATCTCTCCCCTGTGCCGCGGCATCGCTCCACGAGCGCTGCCAAGTTCCCATGCCAGACCGGTCGCATTGCGACGCTGCTGCTGCTTTGGGACCGCGCGTAGTACCGTACCTGCCGTCTCGAGCGAAGCTTCTTGCGTCCGGAACCCGACGACGAGTTCCTTTTGGCCCTGTGTTCGCGTACGGTACTGCGCCAGTCAGCGCGCGTCGTGTCGTCGTCACGAGCGGCAGCCTGGGCGTGCTCCTGCGGGCGGGACGGACAGGTGTTCCCGTTCGCCCACCTCGCCGAGGGTCCGTCGCCGGCCTGTGGAGACGCTTTACTCCTGTTCTTGCTAGTTTTTGCCTTTTTTTCCCCTTCCCCGATAAAGGACGCCCCCGCCCCCTTTTCGAAGGCGCGTTGTCGATGACGCTGGATTCTGGAACCGCTTGGCTGACTAACCTCTCCTCGTGAGACGTCATTGTTTCGCTCATGCTGCGTCTGCATCGAGCTCGGACTGGTTGTTGAGTACTCGTCTCCTCTCCCGCCGCCGTGGGCGCTTTGTTCGTTGCGACGGTCGGGTGGGTGTGTCCTCCCGTCTCCTGCATGGCGGTATTCTTCGCCCCGTTGCGCCTTTTTGATTCGCCCGCGCAGAGTTTGTGCGACTTCGGTGTCGTTCGCGCGAGTACTGTTCTCTGCTCTCGCGGCGTGGCGCAGGTACACTCGAAAAAGCAAAGGACTTGCAGCAATTTCTTTTGACGGAATAAGCGCTGGTCCCATATTTCACGCCCCCTGTATATTTTCCGCGCTCCTGTCACGCCGGGATGATCGTGTCGGGAGGGGTAGCGTCGCCGACCACTTGCGAAACTTGGAGAGGATTTGGGGTGGGGGGGTGGGGGGAGAAAGATGCCGTCGTGCGCCTGGCGGCGATGCCTAGAGGGCATAATCGCTCCCGTCTCCCCGAAGTATCGCAGTGTTCCCTTTATGCTCACTTTCGCGTGCGACTCGCGGTTTTTTTTGTCCAGTTGTGTGTCGTGCGTATAACCTGTGGTGCGTTTTACCGCGCTATCGCTGCCCTCTCTTTCATCCTCTCTGTCTCTTTTATTTTTCGCTAGCGGCAGCTCAGGTGCTTCAGGCTTCGATAGCAGATGCCTCGGCTAGCAACATCTTTTCTTCCGTATTTTTTATTTATTGTGAATAAACCGCTAAAAGTAATTTTAGTACACGAGGACAAATTGTAGTTAGCCTGCATCGATATGCTGCTGCTTTCCAATTAGGAAAATACTAAAATTCGAAATACAGGTGTCGCCATCACCGGCCGTTTTTGCAGGTTAAATACATGCGTCGACAACGGTCTTATCGCGGATCACAGAGGCTACGATATGCCTCCATTCACTTAAGAACGGCGGCAGCCCGTCCTCTTTGGTGAGGACGTCACTAGTCTGAATCCACTGGTGGAAAGATTTTTACGTACAATTTTCTGAGCGATAAATCTCTTTTGCTGCCAGACAAACGCCAAGAAACCCAGCAAGAGCCAAAGAATCCATTTTTATGCTGAGAATAATTTCATGGAGTTGTCCTCAATGTCCCTGTAAGGCTCTGGCTCCTTGTCTCAGGTCTTAGCGCCGGTGTTGGTAGCTATTGAGCGTGTCAGACACACGTGCTACTTTCCGTTCTTTTGTGTAGTTTTTGAATTTCACCGGCGGATGGAGCGAAGATTGTACCCAAGTAGTGTACACAATATCGCACACTGTCCTGAAGACTGATTTTTCATCTAAACAACTGATCGAAAGTCGGTTGACAGTGGCGCTGCAAGCTCACGCTTGGGCTTTGCTGTAATGCCCACTCTGTCATTTAGTTCCTTGTGCACAGAAGGTGTGAGTGCTGTGAAAATCTTGTTTTCCACTGTGCTCTACAGGTGAACAGCTTGGTGATGCATGTCGTAGGTACCGCCTGTGCGTCGGGATGGCTTACGGCGAAACCTAAGCCTAGCGGCGAAGCATCCCCAAAGCTTTTAGCGGCCGAACAGCTAAATCGAACGATTCGTTGCTTTGCAGCGCGCACCAGAGACTAACTCTACCATTATTTTTGTGATTATTATTTGCAGTTACTCGGTTAGTAAGCCACAAACGGCGAAGCGTTCGATTAACTGTTCGATGGGCAGTTGTGGACGGGTGTGATTGAGCCGCGTATTCAACTACTACTTGAACGGTTTTGTCTACGACTCGGGCCTCCCTGATGCGAGCCCGGTATGTCGTACTTGGTCGTTTTTCAGAATATCGACGCAGGAAGGGTAAGCGTCGCGATTCCTCGGCGACCACCGAGCGGAATTGCGGCATTCCGCGTAAGTGGCCCCGTTCCATCTGTTTTTCTTTTTTTTTTTGTATCAGGCGTATCAATTGTGTTCCTCGCTTCGCTTCTCGTACGCTGCGTTGTTGGAACGCGTGCGGTTTCGGCGAGGGTGTGCGCATTCGGGTGCTTCTTTCACCGTGCCGCATTAATCTGACCGCGGATGCAAGCTACACCCGTTTCCGGGAGCCGACGTTGGGCAAAGCCAGCTGAAGTTTACCAGCGTTCAGGTACCGGCAGTGGCGCAGCTTAATGGCTGCCTGAATGACAGACATTGCTTAGGGCGCGATGCGCGCTGGTTTTCGGACCGCTCACTGACCCATTTGGAAGCTGTTTGTGGCCGATTTGCGATGCGCCGCACTCGGCCTGAGAAAGCTGCAAAAATCGAAACGGTCATTGATGTAATGCCGATAAAGCACCCCCCCCCCCACACACACACACACACACACACACACACACGTGGCGTCGCTCCATCCGCTTGCTTGTGTCTTCGCGGATGAACTATTCTTATATATTCTCCAGTGCCAGCGCAGAAAGCGAAGAAAGTTTAACAACTGGCCGCCACTGGGCACCACTGTCCTACTTGATGTTGAATAGATGTTTACGTCCCTGGATTGCATCATTAGTCGAGCGACTGCAAAGGCCTTTGGTCGCCACTTTGCAGCGATTAGTGCGCACAGCGGCCGCCGCCTCGAAACGCGTCGCCTGTTTGGTCTGGCGTCGCGTGTTTGAGGTGGGTGTCTTGTCGCCGTCGCGAACAAAGCACACCAACTTTGACGAACTGCGACTCTCGCGCCATCTGGTGGCTGTGTCGCGAGGCGCCTGGTGGCGCCCGTTGAATGGCGGCGGGTTGAAAAAAAGAAATGGCGGGAGGAAGAGCGCGCGCGCGTGCTTTGTCGTCATCGGCGCTGTTGGAGGTCATGAGAAAGTGGAGGAGACTGAGAAGGCGCGGCGGCTGTTCCGCCGAGCGGACAGCACCCCCGCGGCCTTCCCGGAGTCCTCTCCCGCGTTCTCTCTGCGCTGCTTCGTGATGTGCGACGGCATGTCTGTGCCTGTGTGGGCATATCGAGCGGTGGCACTGCGTTCGCACTTGCGCCGTACGCTCATGCCTGAGAGTACGCCTGATCTTGCATGAAGGCTAGTGCGCGCCATGCCCGAGGGCAATAAATCCAGCGTCCGTCGCAGCTTGCGTGTTTATTGCGCGGTATGATGTAATTCGGAAGTGGTGCGACAATTTTCGTCTGAGCACGTGGAGGGAGGAAATTAGCACAACCCCATGTGTCGCAGAGGTGCGCATTTGTTTTCTCTTGTAAACATTCCGTATGCCAAAGCGGTCTGGCATGTTAATGACAGGCAGTGTTTTTTGTATTCTTTGTACCTGAAAACATCTTTTTAAGGAACGAAACAGCGCAACTAAAACCAAGGACCAGAAAAAGAGATGCACGGACACACGCTAACTTACAACTGACTCTTTTAATCAGAAAACCACATATAAATAATCTCTAATCACTGAGTTTCATCCTCACGTCATCATCACATACTTACTAACCTAAAAGAAAGGAACATAACAGTTGCTGAATCTTAAGCACCTTCAGGCTACCACGTTGTTCCAACAGCCATATCTCACACTTAGACAAGGCCATCTAAGTGCTGCTGACACACGAGTCACCTTCTGTGAAGATATAATAAGCCTCTACTACTTCCCGTACTAGTTGCTCTTTATGAGCAAGCACAACAGTGTTGTCAAAGTACGGAGTGTTTTTAATTGCAGTGTTTGTAGGGCCAGTCTTAGCTTTCTTTGTTCAGGTGTTTGGTGTTGTCTTCCCCAAATGTAATGTCATCCAGGTGGGCGGGTGCATTAGTAGTACCACAAACAAAGAAAAACACAATAATGTTGACAGAATATACGGGCTTTCTGTGAAAGCTGCAACAAGAAATAAAAGCTTGATAGAATATGTAGGCTTCTATGGGACATCCTGTTCTCATAAGCATACTTTTTTTTTAATTTGCTTTGTATAATTCCATGGTAATGCCAGACCCAGTTCCCAGAGGCCATAGCAGTACTAAGCATTGTTCTCTCTTGTTGTCCATGTCTCTTAGCACAGTACCCCGTTTCAGAGAGATGCACCAACTAGCTCAGCTTGGCACTTTGCTACATTTAGAACAAGTTTGAGATCGGCTGTAGAGACAAGTTTTGTTTTATTCATGTAATTGGACCTTGGATGTATATGTGCACACTGTCTGCGCACATTCAAAAACCCCATGTGGTCCATATTAATCCAGAGCCCTCTACTACGGTGTCCCTCATAGCCCATGTATCGCTTTGGGATGTTAAACCCCCGCTGTTCAGTTTTAGATCTGTATGAAAACATCAGTCAACAGACGGCTTAAACTGGCATACATTTGCCAAAGCTTGGTTGCACATCGTGCCTGAGGCGACTAAACGTTCCCATGGACAACATCTCGTGCATCATGTTCCCTGAGGGCTGCCGAACTGAGCGGCGATTAGTGTCCCGATCACTGCTGAAGTTTTTGAGGACACTGGCCTTATGGGTCAGTGGTAGGGATGCAGGCTCTTGCATCAGTGACTCGGGTGGAGCAATTGCCGTCAGGCCTCTGGAAGGCTAATCCCGCCTGTATATTTACACCACCACCACCTGGTTGCACACCTTGTTTCCTCTCCAGCATTACTGCCTGGAGGGAGTAATTCTCCTCATTTGTGTCAAATGTGTATGTCCCGAACAGCACTGGAGCTCTCCATTATGGCATGCCGCATAGCCCATAGCTTTGCTTTGGCACGGAACGCGAAAATCCAGTCAATTATATGTTTTGTCCTGTTGTTTCAGCTACAATGACAGGTGTGTTAGTGAGAATGCATTGTCGATCTGGACATGTTTGCATCGCCGTAGCACTTGGAGGTGTGCTGGCACCAAAATTATTGGTCATGTTTCTTTTTGTCAAAGAAATAAAACCAGCAGAAGGACGCAGACACAGAGGCTCACAAAACAACGCTGCAGTATAAACTGAATTTTTTACAGTGAAGATCACACATATATGCCCTTCAGCAATGAAACCAGACATGCACACATGACATGAAAAAATAAGAAAACATAACAGTGGAAAAGATGCCCGTCACACCACTCTTTATGTAGTTTTCTGTGGGGGCTCAAAAGAGCTTAAGAACCTGGTTTCGTTATGGAGCAAGTTCACTGACGTATCACTGACACATGTATCTTCATTTATGGTGTGATATGGCCCCAAAATTTCACATTGGCTCCTTGTTTTATCCCGCCCAAGAATGGTGGTGTTCTTAAGTAACGCTAGGCACTTAAGCAGCAGCCTATTTGGCCAACATAGATTTACCAACAGGATAGCGGTATACAGTAGACAACTTGTGGTGCACAGGTGGCATACCTTGATTTATGGTTTATAGTGCACTGTCAGTTTTTTATTTTTCTAACCAATGCTCCTGTACAAACTAGCCAGTTTTCATGGGGTTGAAAAAACAACTTTGACACTGTGCCTCTTCATGACCTGTGCAAAAGTGTGTGCCATTTTGTGTGGTGAGCATAAATTTATTAAGGTTTTATTCCTGAAAGTTTTATTGATGTGCCTTCATCATATGCGTACATGTGTGCCATTCCTCAGTAGAACTAACTTGTGGTTTTCGGCATTCTTTGTTGTATTTTGCAGATATACCCCTGAACCTACATTTCGAAATGCTGCTTCGGACTGGAGAACTCCAAAAGCTTGCCCTGAGAGCATCTGCAACACTAAGGAAGTATGTGTGCACCATGCCTATGAGCAATCACGTTCTTGCTAGCATCTTTTATTCCAGCGTAGTTTGTAGCAGTCTGCTCTCTATTTTCATGTAAAGAAAGTCTACCACAAACTTGTGGCTGTCTGAAAAGCCGAGCGAAAGAACATTCTCGCCGCATTGCTCATCTACTCTCTCATTGCAACATGCGCACATGGTTATTGTGTGTGTTATAGGCTTAAATTGTGGCTGTAGTGACTTTTTGTCCTTTGGAGGGGCCATTAGGTATGAACCTGCGCAACTCTCCTAGCTCCGTTCATAAGCTCGCATACCTAACTTTTGTACGACCCCAGTTGGAATTCGTCTCATTTATATGGTCGCCCCATCGAAAATATCTCATTAAAATCTTTGAGACTGTTCAAAACAGAGCTGCCCGGTACATTGTTAGTAATTATAGTCCCCTGCCAGTGTCTCCCAGCTTTTAAGTTGGGATACTCGTAATTTGTCGTTCACTTTCACTTCTGTTTATTTCATAAATATGTTTACACCCGCCCCTTGTTTCTCCTCTAGAATCATCTTTCTGCTCCTCAGCGCGCTTGAATAATCATCTCGGCTTTCAATCGTATATAAGGCAAAACTCAATCATTTAATTCGTCTGCATTACCTAAAGCAATCAGGCTCTGGAATGATCTTTCTGACAACATGATCTCCTGTCTTGATCCTACAGAGTTTAAAACGACCCTATGTATGCATTTATCCCTTTAGTATTGTTTCAAATGCTTTTCTACAGTTTCAGTTGCTTTTATATTGTTCTCTGATGTACCACTGTTTTTGTTTGCACCTGACTACTGCCTCTTCGCATATTCGTGTTTCGTAGTTTTTTCATATTTTCTATTGTTTCGTTCAGATGTTAGTTTTGTTCCGTTTTAAATAATCTGTGTTCGTGTTTTTTTTGCCTTGTACCGCGTCCATTGTGCCGTTATTGTTGATTATTATTTCTGTATATTCCTTTTTCTTGATACCCCCCTCACTCAATGCTCTTTGGGGCCTGTGAGGTATCAATAAATAATAATAATTCAGTGCTTTCGGGGAAAACTGTTTTACTGCCATCTTTATCAGCTGTGTGCCGAATGCACTGCTAGGACACTAGTTTGCTTACCACCCTCAGCTCTCAACAGCCTGGTTCTGGAACCTGGCAAGTAAGGTTTTATCTGCAATGTGTGATGCTTGTGTTGAAAGGAAGCATAATGGTAATTTATTGTATGGTGTGAAGTTTGCAGTACTGCCTTCTTTAACTCGCATTTGTGTGCAAAAGTGCAGTTTTCAAATTCACTGGCTGCTTATAGTCACTGCTGCTATAGCAACTGCATCTATGGGGCATGTTTTGAATAAAAGCAGTTGTGTGCTTAATGCAGTGTTGCACGATTTTTCAGCTTTCCATTCTTAAAAATAAACTAAGTAGTGGTGCTTTATTTGCACAATTCTGATACATATACATTTTGATGCGCCAGTCTTTTCCAAAAATAGCAAATTGATCAATATTGTGCCTTAGCTGCACCAAAAAGCAGATGCGGTCATGGGAAAACATTTATGGAACCATTCAGGCTTTCAGTTGGCAACCTACTTACACTAAAACGTTTCCGCAGTTGGCAGTCCAGGGTGCTGGTGGGCTGGCTTGTGGTATGATTTAGCAGCCAGCTCATTCGTGCACATGGAGGAAGGAAAGAACTTGGGAGAGGCGGTCAGGTCACATTTTTTTAAGTCTGCTCCCCCTGCGCCTGCGCATGTCCAGCAAGCATTGCAGCTGACAACGCTGCTGTGCCTAGCTTTACTGTTGGCTGCGCCTTCGGCCAAAGACTCCCAGTAGTCCTCACTAAAGAGTGTGACTTCCGGCACACTTTTTGGCGTGCAGCTCGGATAGCGAGGGCCTCTTCCGAGTATTCCTTCCTCAATGTTCGCGTATCATGTCGGTTGCATCAAAAGGTTGCATCATGTCAGTCAGCCCTGAAGTGGGCTGAAGAAGTTATATCTTCTGGTTTGAAGAACAAAAGCTTGGAGCAGGTCCAACGAGGTCAAGCTTTGTTCAAACAAGGGAATTTCAGCCTTGCTGATTCACTTTGCGAGCTTGATGAATTTGTAAAAAAAATCCGAGAAGCGTTGAGATAGTGCCAACATGAAAAAGAGAATGGTTCAAGTGAATCTTTGGACTGCTTGGCTGAATTTGCATGCAAGACAGTGCCAGCATTAATAAACTGTTTTGTCACTTTTTGGTGAGCGCGTTTCTTCTGTTCTGTTTTTCCTCGTAACTACACATGGCTGAACCTGATCTCATTAGTAACAAACCCTTCTGGGTGACTCCTTTATTCCATTTGTGCTGCTCCCGGTTTGCTCCAGAATTATTGTTCTGATACAAAGGTGCTCCAAAATAAATATTTTTCTGCTCCAAAAATTGCTCCAGAACTTGAAATGGCTGGACCACCACTGCGGAATCCTTTTGCTGCATAGGGTCGACAGGTGTGACAAAGGCTTTTCGCTTTAAGACCGTGCATTTGGCATGTCTTTTACAGGCTTGGTTTGCTAGTTGTGTGAAAGCCACTTCTGTAGCTCTAGATCTTATTACCTCGAACAAAGCAAGAGTCATTCACTTTTTAGAAGGCAAGGCTTTGGAGGGTTGTCATAGATTAGCCTTAAATTGAAAGGCTCTTGCGCAGCTTTGCTAAGCTAAAATGAAATGACGTACATTGCCTGTGGAAGTCTCTGCTGAACCACCTTTTCCTTTTTTTGTTCTCTGGGCCAGAAAAGGTGTTTACAATGACAGCAAATGGCCTTCTAACAACATAACATTTCTTGCTTCTCTGTCTACTGGCACAAGCAATGTGCAGGCTAGACTTGTGGGATACTGCTGTCTTTCTACACAACATTATTTTTAGCGGTGTGCGAATAGTGGTTTTTGGGTTCGAAGCAAAGAGTAATTTCTTTCGCATCATTTTGAAGCAAATATTTTGAATATTTCTGGCAAAAAAAAAGGAAAAAGGTTGAGCGGTTTTCAGTAAGCATTATCAAAAGCGTATTTTTCTAACACAAAATGCCATTACATGAAAAAACCAAAGTGCATTGAAGCTTCGTCACACTCATTGCAGCTGTGTCAACTTTCCACAAAATGGCTGCCTGAAATTGGGGGAGTCGACTTACATGCTGTGCAGTCATAGTTGTGGGGTGCGAGACCTATACGTGGGTCCTCCAAGTGCTGCTCTTAATTCAATCAATCAATCAATCAATCAATCAATAATTTTATTTCTTCCTCACAAAAAGATTAGCGGAGGACGAGGAGGGCTCGAAGAAAAAGTGGAAGTTTCCACTTGACAAGCTTCGGGCCCCCTATTTACAAGGCATATACAGTGGAAGATTAAGAAACATACATCTTTATACATTAGAAAGTTTAGAAGTCAGTACGTATAATATGCAATACGTATAATATGCAGTTGTGTCATTGTGCAACTGCTACCTTTAAGTGGTGACTCTATGACAGTGTTAGATGTACCCACCACGCGTCGAATACCACCCTGCGTCAGGTATTGGAGAGGGGCGTGCATCTCCATGTGTCTTGTGCTAGCTGTCCTTCGTGCTCACACCATCAAGCATGATTAGCGAATTTCACGCGGACAAAAGTAGTTGCGGCAGCCACTGTCGCCTCAGACTGGTCCCGTGGAAGTGCAGGCGTAGACATCGGCAGGTACAGGTCTGGGCACCTGCTTGCGTCTTCTGCCGCGTGCGTGCGCGGATGGACTCCGTCATATGCGCCGGTGCGCACACTGTGGTGCCGTCCCAAAGGAGGTATGCTGAACTGAAACCACATGAAGCAAGCGTTCCAGAAGCGTTATTTGTTGGAGATGAATACTTTGGTCAATTCCAAATACCAAACATTTCGACCGAATCGAATATCGAGTACTTAACTATCAGACCGAATTATTGCATATTTGCATGCCCCCAATTCCCTTCCTTAGTAGCAGCCAGTGCTGGTCATGTTGTTGGCAAGGCTTTTCATGCTTTGTGCTTTGTAATGCAGGAAGTCTCGTTTGGCACAAGTCACAGGCATCACCACCGTGGATCAGGCGCGGAAAAAGAGCAGAAAGCTTGCCCACAATGCTGCCCAGACACTTCTGTCATCTGCAAGTGAGTTATGCAGTTATATCAATTACTGTGCTTCTCGATTGTGAAGGAGGCATGGTTGCTCAAAACTGGTTACTAAAGAGCTAAGAATATGTAGAAGTCTGGTTGCCACAGAAACAAACATATGGCACAGATTTTTGCCTCAAATGAAAAAGCTTAGCTTACAAAAACATCACTTTTTTTACGGATTGAGCCAGTTATACCCGTACCTTGTGATTGTCGTCTGCATAAAATTCTGCATAAGCCTGCATAGCAAAGTCACGTGTGTTGTCGTTGGTCACATGACCAATGAATCGTGTGACCTGTCCCACATCCCTATTTAATATTTTTTTTTCTTCCATTTGCCCCTCACGCATACAGCTTGCACTGAAACTCTGGTCGCATTACTTTAATGCCTCTTCAGCTTTACTCTAAAAATCCGTTCACTGCATAAGCATCTATGTTACCCTATCACCACAAAGTGCCTTTCTAGAACACTCAACAACAAGCCGCAAGCTATTCAGCCTCTCCTCTTGCGATTTGAAGAGATGTGCCGGAACCTCGGCATACTAGACATATTGCCAATCATTGCCCGAAGGCGAGGTCCACTGCCGCCATGGCACAATTTCCCTGAAATCTGTGATTTCACTCTTACACAGTTCCGTAAGAAACAAATTCCGCAACAACATATAATACAAGAATTCCTCACACTTGAGGAAACGTACACTACTTTCGCAGCATTTTATACCGACGGTTTAAAAACAGATGCATACGTTGGAAGCGCAGTTGTACAGGGAAATTGGAATATAATAGACTTCCACAGTGCACTTCCATCTTCACTGCGGAATGTTACGCCATCTGTGTAGCCATAGAAAAAATAGTAAATGAGAACCTCCCCAACAGTATTATTTACACAGACTCGCTAAGTGTGCTCACAGCCCTTCATTCTAGAAATGCAATAGCCTCGCTGCTTGGCGACCTCATGCACAACATTTTAGCAGCCATAGCTCAAGGACAAAACATAAAGACTCTGCTGGGTACCAAGTCATGTTAGCATAAAGGGCAATGAAAGTGCAGTTTTGTGCACTGCTCAAGCTTGTGGCAAGCAAATTAAAAACAAATATGCCCTATAGAGATTGCATGAACTTACGACATAGTAATGCAAGGAAAAAATGGCAGTCCACTTGGAACAACGAACAAAATAACAAACTATGGTTAATAAAACGAGTCCTAGGTGAATGGAAGTCGTGTGCACCAGAAACGTTTCAAGGAGGTCATTATCTGCAGTCTCCGGATAGGTCACACACACATTACACACAACTTTCTGCTAAAGAAAGAAGACAAGCCAGTTTTTACATGCGGAGATGAACTTACAGTCAATCACGTTTCAATTTCATGCTCTAAAATGGAAAAGCTACGGAAAAAGTGTTTTTCTCAGTTTTATAACCAATGCATCCCTTATCATCCAGCAGTGCTCTTGAGTGATAACGCAATTGTGGACATGTCTTGCGTTTTTAGATCTTTAACAGAAGCTGGTTTTCTTAAAAATATCTAAATCATGACCCAGTACTTCGCGTGATGCACCTCAGCCATTTCTCATTCCTGAGAAAAAGGGTGAGGTCTTTATTTTATTGGTTGGGAGCCTCGAGATCCTTGCCCTGGTAAGGATGGCCGCTGAGGTTACCCAATCCCCTTTAAAAGTTTTTAATAGTACCCATTTCTAGAATCTTTTTCCTTCATCATCATGAGGTAATTCCAACTATTTAAGCACTCTGCACCACTGACGATTTTTACGTTTCTATAAAATTATCCAGAGATTTCTCCTATACCTCGAGCTTGGCGCATGATGACCTTAGTTGCCTATGCGCCATAAAACCCAATGCAACACAATTCTTCAGCTTTACTGCTGTCACTTAACAGGAGAAACCTCCAAATCCTTGGCGTTGGCATAGACTTCCGTACAGCAAGGCAGGCGGGAGTACGGGAAAAGAAATGGCAGATGTGATCCAGCAGGGTGCTGACTGGCCTGGTGCAATGCAACAGGCGGGAGTGACGGACAGGGAGAGCGAGAATGCAGAGGGGTGCCTGGGCATGACACAAGAGGGCACTGCACTGGTGGCATAGTGAGGAAAGTGGGGGAGTCATGTAGCACAGCTTATCAAACAGCTATTGTCGGGTTCTTGCATTGCATACCTTTGCATAAGCATTTTTTGTCATTATTCTTGTCTACCATTGTGATTTGCAGAAAAGCTAAAGCAGCTGTTAAAGGAAGAAAATATATTTATAGCCATAGTTCAAGCCAAAGTTTGCTTTTGTTATGAATTTGAAGAGAGTGTCACTGTTGTTTAGTGGTAAGCATTTCAATTATACAAAGGCGCCTAGTTATCACCTAGAGTTGTGCTCAGCTTTCTTGGCACAATTCATTCACCTGTTTGCAGAAATGAGGAGACATCATGGTGACAAGAAACGCCCTTATCGTCGACACCTGGATGGAGAAGTGACTACAAACGAGTCCTGCTACGATGGCTCTTTTAGACGGGCGGATGGTTCTTACAGTTTAAGTGAGTATTATCATTTGACTCTGCTTTTGCAAACTACAGTAGCCAAACGATTTTTCGGATTTTAATAATTTGGACTTGCGCGATATTTCGGACTTCGCTGAGGAACCGTCGCGCACCTCATAGGAATATGTACATTTTCACAGCTGATATTTGGACTTTGTGGGGTCTAAAAGTTCGATTTTGCGGACTGATACAGATGCCAACAATACTGTGGAGATAGTTTTTCAACCGAAAGTCCATTATTTCGGCCTAGTATAAACGTGCGGGTATCGCTGTCACAACCAGCTCGTTGTCCGCCGCCATAAAAGGCGCCATCTTGGATGTAAACGGAATTGGCGGGCGCGGGCGCTGAGGGAGTCATGGGACAGGGTGAATCAGTCGCACTAGCTTGGATAGGCTTGGCCATTTGTTTTCTATCGTTGCCATTCGAGATAATGGGATGCTTTCCATTGCCATCGGGATGGCCTACAAAGAGTGCGTGGTCGCACTCAAAATGGTGCAGTGGGACAACTGCTGTGTCCACCGTGGCTTGGACGATGCCACCCGCGGTGCGGGGCAGCAAACCGCGATAGTGGGAGGGGGGGGTGCATTCGGAGGAACTGGCTTCCGCTTGCGTCTTCCTGTGGGTTACCTCTTGGTCTTTGCGAGCGTCGTTGCCCCATGTGAACTGACTGTTTCTTGCCAGCTATTGTGGACGAACATGGGAACCAGGGCAAGTCCAAACACGAAAACGAATCTTCCGCTATGGGAACTGCGCTGTGCCCACCATAACCACTGAGCTACTGCCGCGACTTTGTCCAAAATTTCAGCACTCCTTACATCGGCTCTGTGAAGCATGTTGTGGGGCCACGGAAAAGTTCAGATAATCAAGCGTGTTTGAAAAATCAGGTGTCCAAATTTTCTATCGATTGCATTGCCTCTTATCTCAATTTCCCCCACTGTTGGCTTTGTGACTAAATAGATTTTTTTGGCCAGGGTGCGAATTAGAGGGTCAATTGTGCATTATGACCTTTGTAGAGTTTTAATTAAGGTAGGTTTTGTTCGCAAAATCTCTGTCTAAGTTGCACACCTCCTTTTTGAAGCCTTAATTAAAAAAGTGCACAAATTGTGCGATTAAATACAGTGCTTAAGGTCTCTTCTGTGGCAGACTGCAAGGTATAGAAGTTGTAAATGCGGAGTTCGAACTAAGGGGAGCTATTTTGATGTATGTGATATCGAGGAGACCAAAGCATCGCTTGGAATAACCACTAGTTAAAATTAGCTAGAGTCCATGGTAAAGTCACCATTCTTATTAGTTTTGCTAGCTTTTGTTGTGTGAGCACAGTCGGCATGCTTATATACCTAGGGGGTTGGACTTTTCGGTTTTTACGTTTTAAAAATTTGGCTGGCTTTTTTCATCTTTTGAGAACTGAACTTGCATTTAGGGGGTTGTAATATTTCCCATTAAAGAAATACAGTTTCCGTTGTTTTTTTCTCCGGTGATGTATATGGCACCTTTGTGTATAAAATTTGCGCATATTTTATCTTGGCTTGTTTTATAGCAAGAGCACTTTATATAAGAGTAATTAATGCACGAATTGTTGTGTTTCGTAGTGGTTGCAGTTGAGAGAAAAAAAATACAAGCCAGAGCTGCGGGAGCCTCTAAGTCAAGTGCAGCCAGGCCTTTCTGTCTAGTCGCTTTTGTGTCAGATTAGCCATCTCGTTGTAGATAACTGCAAGTGTATTTGTTCCTTGTGACATACTGCACACTTCTTCAGTTGCAGAATGAACTGTAAAAGCATCACACCTCACAAGAACAAAGTTTGTTTGGAAAGAAACAAGTGATAGCGGCCGAAATAACAGAATGAACTGCAGGCCTCTGATCACGTAGTGCTTATGATGACGGCAGTGGTGGGAAGTGCTGCTGTGACATACTTTCATGATGCTTGTGCATGGTTTCAAGTTGATGGGCAATTGCAGATGTCAGTGTCCTTGCATACCTAACCGCACTGCTAAGCTGGCGACAATATGTGAGCAGAAGGCGCAGTGTTAATAGACTAAGCTTGAGAAAGTGGTAGAGCATCTTGGTCTGCAGCTGGCATTTGTCTGAATTAGTGGAGCAGTGTGTCGAAGCGTGCCAACTGCACTACCTAAAAATCCTGTTGTGTCACCGTGCTCGTGTCTTCCGCACAACAAATTCTATCTTGTGACCGATCGTAACTCTTACTCAGTAGGTAGCGAACTACAACATACATCTTAAGGATGCTGACCTTTTTTATTTTAAACTAATTATACTCCATGGAGTGCTGTAGTGCTTTTCATTGCACTTCCTCTAATGCCAATTATGTCCGTTTTCCAAGCTATGTTGGTTGAACGAGACTTGCTTACACAGGTGCTCTGTTAACCAAGTTCTTGCTAGCACATTGCAAACATGTCCTCTCAGCATACCTGCTTTAGCTCCTACTCTGCACTGCCAAACTCCTTCACATTTGGCTGATAAGGCTGTACTGACCGCATCACACACACCCTGGTACCTTAGTGGCACCATTTAGTGCTACACCCTTGTTGGTCAGTGCCAGAGGGGATATGTGGATGTGTGCGATGTTAATAAAAATTTTTTACAGTGCTTCTGACACAACCATAGCGGAATTGGGCATATTAGATGTTAAGTTTTTCCTGTGCATCGAAAAAAAATTTGTCTTTAAAATTGAGTTATCGGTTCCTTCAATTTTTATGGCACAGAGAGTTGAGTACATGCTATCATATTAAAACAGCCAAGGCCTACTCATTTCTCCCACTAACCTATTTGTGTAATGTAGATGCCATGGTGTCAGATGCTGTCTGGAAGCCTGGAATTTTGGTTTTGTCTGTTTTATACTTGTTTTCTGACAAGGCCTTCCCTGATCTGCCTTCCAGTGTCCATGAAACAGCGAGAGCGGCAGCGCACCTTCTCAACTGCTTCAAGCGGCAGTTCCAAGGCAGCCTCTCCTGTGCCCTCCCCTGCACCATCGCTGGGTGACTCATCCAGTTCCCAGCTGCTTCCTGGTAATTGCGCTTTTGACATCGTGGCCAATCATGGCTGGCCAACTCTCGTCCACTGTCTTGCCAGTTTTTTTTTTCTCTTGATCCGTGGCTTCTGTCAAAAGACTCTCCTTGTCATCAAAATAAAAAAAAAAGTCTGCACCATTGAGAGCTGGGTTGTATAGTATTATAATATAGTGTTTACAGGTGGTGTCAGTGGTGGGATCTGGCAAAGTGGAGTGAATATCCCATGCTCGCTTTGGTTTGGGATTGATGGTGAAATAGATAGCTAAGCATGTTTTAAGGTTTGCGCTTGGTATTGTAAATGTTTGGCCAAGTTTACTGGGGATTCTTTGAAGCTACTTTATGTTGTCAGTGTTGGCTTCAGGCCATGCAGACTTGTTTTGTGACTGCTGTTGCTATGCCTGAAAGCAGTCCACCCTTGCTTGCACATGCTTGCTTCATGTTGGGCACACTTTGCTCCATCTCACTGTTTCGCAGCGCTATGAAGGCTGCTGCGATCTGAGCCAATCAGAACGGTGTTCACTGCAAATGTTTTCCCCCGTGCTCCTCGCCCCGCGACTGGTGGCTCCTATATGTGAAGGAAAGAGCACCAGTGTCCATCTGCTGCACGCAGGAGGCTCTGCCGACTGAGCGGACACCATGTTTACGAATGGTGGCACACCGCTTGGCAGCAGGCCTTCACAGTGCTGTGTTCATGCAGACTTTCTCTGCTGATACAACCATTAAATGAAATGCTCGCTGTATTTTCAAAACAGCATCCTGACCTACTGTTTCATTTACTGCAATAATTGTTTGAAATATAGTCGCTGAAGTGCTATTGGGCATTTCTGAAGCACGTCACTGGTTCGTTCTTCCTTTTTTTGCTGTTGGGGAAGCTTGATGTACAGTTGCGGACAGATTTTTCGGACTCCAAAAATTCGGACATGCTCGATTATTCAGACTGCTTCGCAGCACCATCACTCTCCCCATAGGTCACAATGTATAACAAATACTGAAATTTCGGACGCCTTGCAGCCTCTCGTTTGATTTTTCGGACCCTCCTTGAGCCAACTCTAACAACAGCAGTTGGCCTTGCCGACGCTGACCGACACATGTCAGCGCCATTTTTGTTTTGAAATGAGCCTCCTTACCACCCCACGAGCTGGCGGTGGTGGCAGCGTTCCCTCATCATCATCGTTTTTGTGTGTTTCGGTACAATGGCTAATCTAGTTCCGGTCTCGCCTATCCAATCCAGTAGCCGCTTGCCCGGCCATCTGAGTGTTCGTGCGGCATGGTGCTCTTTCTGCTTGCGTTGCTCGTGTGCTGTGTATGCCTAGCAGTGAGGCCAGCGAAGCATACGGGAATGGCGCCGACATTGGCACAGTTCACGCCTGGGAATGCAGCTAAGAAGCGTGGCAAATACACAACGATGACGATGGCGAAGATCGCTGTGATCCATCAAGTGCAGAACGGCCGCCCGCAGAGCAATGTTGTTGGGAGTTCGGCATTTCGAAGCAGGCTGTCTCCGACTATCCGACTACATGAAGAACAAGATGAAGATTTTGAGTGAAGAATCGAAGTCTTCTTCAATGCTGGAGAGAAAAAATTTCAGAGAGGACAGCCACCCGCAACTTGAAGCAGCGCTCGGCATGTGGTTGCCAAGCGGGTCCCAGTGTCGGGCGATCTTCTAAAACAAAAGGCGGAGACCCTCGCACTCCGAATGGATATCTAAGGGTTCAAGTTCAGGGATGGCTGGCTCTGCAATTTTAAGAGGTATGACCTCACTTTCAAGAAGATGTGTGGTGAGAGTGGTACCATGGACCAGACTCTTGTTACCAATTACCACTCCAACAGACTGGAGCTGCTGCTGCACCAGTTTTTGCCAGATAACGTCTTAACTGTGACAAAACAGGCCTATTTTACAAGATGCTACCCAAGAAGACACTGTCCGTGTCTGGCGACCCCTGCCAAGGCAGAAGACATAGCAAAGACCGGGTCACAATGATGGTTGGCAGCAACATGTCGGGAAGCGAAAAACTCCCGATTAATCGGAAAATCCAAGAGCCCGAAATGCTTCAAAGGGGTGAAAACATTGCCCGTGTGGTATGAAGCCGATTCAAAGGCGTGGATAACGCAGCATCTTATCGCTGGCTATGTACAGAAGCTGGACCGGAAGTTCAAAAACACAAAACCGCAAATTATTGCTCTTTGTGGACAATTGCGGTGCGCATGGCCACATTGGTGATCAGACTACCATTCATTTGGAATTTCTACCACCTAACACAACGAGCGTCCTTCAACCCATGGACCAGGGCATGATAAGAAATCTGAAGGGGCTATACAGAGCACGCCTGCTGAGCCACATGGTTCTGTGCATCGACGCCAACAAGCAGTATGCTGTAAGTCTGCTGTCAGCGATCAGCATGCTTGCTGACTCCTGGAAGGCAGTGACGCCAGCCACACACCGAGATTGCTTTTGGCGCGCAGGATTTGTGGGAGGTGGTGAAGTGGATGCCGTAGCGCATCTGACGTGCTTCCCACAGATGCCGAACATGTGCTGCAGGACTTGTGCAGTGGCGGCGTGGTGATCCCGGATGCAGTTACCTTTGAGACCTTTTCATTTGCCGACAGTGCTACACTCACATGCGCGGAGCTGGACGGTGATGAGATAATTCGTCGGGTGTCTGCTGTCCCGCCTGATGACGAATCTGTCGGGTGACGACGCACCATGTGCTCTGCTGCCGCTGCACGCGGACCTTGTGAACGCAGTGACGGTGCTTTCAGTTACCTACAGTGACAGCACGACCCTTTCTGAAATTCAGGCGGACCTGATAGTGCGCAAACAGAGGAGCGTTCATCAGCGCATTCATGATTTCTTCCAGCCAATTGCGGGACCTGAAAAAGTGCGTTCAAATGAAGTGTTTTTCTGATTTTGTTTATTCGGACTTTTCGGCGGTCCCCGTGAGGTCCAAATAATCGGCTGGCGACTGTAGACCGCAATGTATAACAACAGCCGAAATTTCGGACACTCCTGAGCCAACCTGATCTACAGCACTTGCCCCCCATCGATGCTGACCGAAGCTTGGTTCGACCCACTGAATGCCATAGTTTTGAAATGAGCCTCCTTGTTGCCCCATGAGGTGGTGCTACTGCAAATGCCCGCTCTTCATCATCAGTTCTGCATGTTCCAGTAGAGTGGCTACAGCAGTTCCGATCTCAGCTTAGTCTCCTAAGCCATGTCTAGGCAATCCAGCAGTCAATGTTGTTTCTTTCTTCGGGTATGACACTCTAAGTAGGCCACGTTTTTAGTTTGTATGGTTGTTGGTGGTGTGCGGGTGCAGTGATGTTTGTCTTGTGTGTTGTGTCGAGGTTGTGGCAATCCCAGTGCGGCATAGGTGCCTAGTGGCGAAAAAGGTCACCGTTGTTCAAGTGCAGAGCGGCCGGCTTCAGAGTGCAGTTGCTCAGGAATATAAAATTTTGAGGCAAACGGCCTCGAATTATATGAAAAACAGGACCACAATTCTCGGCAAAGCAACCAAGTCTTTCTCCATCTTGGAAGGAAGGGAATTTTAGAGACAGCAGCCACCAGAAGTTTGTAGAAGCCCTATACAGCCGAACCCTGCAATAACAAAACCGCCGGGAAGGAAAACTTTTTCGTTCCCGCGAGAATTTAGGTGTCGCGAAAATGGACAAATAAGCACACCCATTACTTTCCAGAACCAAAATTTAATGAAAAAAATTAACTTATTTTGCTCTGCTTCACATTGCTGTGCAGGAGCTTCACGACTCGGGCTTCGCAGCTTGATAAGCTATGCATAGCGTCGTGGTCGCCGAGGAGTCCAGATAACATCAAAAGCATCAAGCACATCACGCCAGCTTACTTTCCTTCCTTGTGCTTGGTCTTCACCATCCTCGCCGTCACTCTCCTCATTTCCTTTGCACACACTGTCGATAATAGCGTCATCGCTGAATTACTCGTGCACGATGAAGTCGGTGTCTGCACACAAAAAAAATCATCCAGTTCAACAGCGTCTGGCACCGCTGCATCGACACTGCGAAGTGCGTTCCATGCTTCGGTTAGTAGCTGCAGATCGTCACTGCTTGTGGGAACGCTCGCTTCCGGTTCTGCTAAGACGTGCTAACCAGCCACAAAACCGGCGTGGCTGAAGCAGTTCTGGACAAGGGTGGCCAAAGCAGCAATCCATGCCCCGGCAAGCATCTCCAGCGCCATGAAAAGATTACTTTCTGTTGGTCGCTTCATTTCGATGTTTTAACATCCACCGGATGAGTCTTCTCCGGTACGCAGACTTGACGCTCTTAATAACCCCTTGGTCAAGAGGTTGAATAAATAACGGATGTGCAGTTCGGAGGAAAAAAAATCAAGCGGATGCTCGTCAGGACACTGTCTTCGATGTGGTGGGCACCGCAGTTATCCAAAAAAAAAAAAAAGGCAGACGGACCTGCACTGCTTCCGCATATCCGCATCAAAGGCTTCCAGCCAGCTGGAGAATATTGCGCGCGTCATCCAAGCTTTCTGGTTAGCAGTGTACTCGACCGGAAGCCTTCGGTTACCTTTAAAGCACCGTGGTATCTTGCTCTGGCCGATCACGAGGAGGGGACGCTTGTCGGATTCATACATGTTTGAACACAAAAGAATGGTCTCCCATTTTTTGCTCAGCTTGCCGCAATGGCATTTTTGTCCCTTCAGGTCGAGCATTTTCGATGGCAACATTTCATAGAAAAAGTGAGTTTCATCCGCAGTATAAATTTTGGAGGGCTCGTATTCGTCCGTTATGCTTTCATAACTTTCCTGCATCCAGGACGATGCTGCTTCAGCGTCGACGCTCACAGACTCCCCCAACAACATTTTGGCGACGATGCAGTGCCATGCTTTAAATCGGCTTAGCCATCCTGTGCTCGCCTTAAAGTTGTGCCCCAGAATGCACGCGAAGTCAATCGCCTTCTGCTGCAGAAGGCTTCCAGACAAAGGCATCTTGTTCACTGTCTTGTCGAGGAACCACTAGAATACGGGCGTTGCCACCGTCTTGTTCTGTGCATGCGCGCCGTTCTGAAGTGTCGCCATGAAACTGTTCTTGGATTTCAGAATCGTAAAAAGTGAACTGCACGGGATACTGAATTCCTCCGCAATGTCCGACTTCTTTCTACCTTTTGCAGCTTCGGCGATGATAGCAGACTTTTGCTGCAGCATAAAAAAATTGCGCTTTTTAACAGGGGGCGGCATATTTCTGACAGGCCAAAATAACACAGGGCACAAGCAAGTCACGGGCGAATTCGGCGTGCACGAGGCAGACGGTGAGATAGTGTGGCCGGCGTGGTTGCGAAAAGAATAAGAAGGGTTCATTGTTCCGCCTAGATGCTTCCCTGGTTGGCCGCCGGTGTCGTCATGTGAAACGTCACATGCGTGTGTAGTTGCCAACAGACGGCCTTGCAAAAAGCCACTTTCAGTGAACAAAAAAAAAAATCTCGTTATCATCATTACTGAATAGACAGAAAGTAAACAGCAATGGCCACGCCGGTGCATGTTGGCAGAAATGAGTGGCTCCGACTTGTCTGATGAGTGTGCTGCTGCAGTTTTGCCACTTCTCTGTTCCCAACTGGCTGATGTGCCGAAAAAATGTTGCAGATCACTACTTCAAACTTCAGTTAATGCGGGGCTGCCTTTTAAAAACCTCTTCGCTGTTGAAGGGTGGTAATTCGGGCCTGTTGGTTCATCACAGAAGAGGAAAATATGTAGCGTAAAAAATGCATGGACAGCGCTTGTGTTTGTCTTTCTTCTGTTGTCCATGCGTTTTTCGCGCTGCATATTTTCCTCTTCTTCGCTGTTCAGAGGGGGCAAATGCATTGAACTCTATGGAAGTTCGTTCTTGAGGGCTTTCGTTATTGAGGGGTTCAGCTGTACATGTGGTTGTGTGCTACGGTCGCAAAGCAGATTCCTGTGTCTGGAGGCCTTCTGAAGCAGAAGGCAAAGAGGCACCGTCAGTCACCCCATAGAAGCACATACATATTCGTGACGAATATTTCGGACTTCAAAGGTCCGAAATTTCGATTTTTCGGACTAATTTCAGTCGCCTGCAGGCCAAAATCGGCCATCTTATCGGCTTTTCGCGAGCGCAAAAGGCGCCATCTTGGATTGAGGTGGATTTATGCTGCAGTTGGATTGGCATGACATACTTTCAGTACCTCATTTTTGCCAGTAGAGGTCCCTGCGATCTGTGACACTTCGAGGTGGCAGTCGGATTGCCATCGCCGTCAACTTGCTTTTGTCGCTGACGTTGTAGCGGGCAGTTAGTTATCGCTTGTCCCGTACGTTGAAAATAGGTTGTTAGGGGAAGGAAATTGCGCAGTAGCTATCTCACATCTTGGCGGACACCTGAACCGCGCATTAAGGGAAGCGATAAAGGATGAACTGAGAGAAGAAAGGAAGAAAGAGGTGCCGTAGTGGAGAGCTCCGGGATAATTTCAACCACCTGGGGATCTTTAACCTGCACTGACATCGCACAGCACACGGGCGCCTTTGCGTTTCGCCTGCATCAACACGCGGCCACCGTGGTTGGGTTCGAACCCGGGAACTCCGGATCAGTAGCTGAGCGCCCTAACCACTGAGGCACCGCAGCGGTCTCATACGTTTGCCATTCGCCGTTTAGTCACTTGGGTTTCTCCGACCGTGTCGACCGAGTTCAGTCTTTACAAAGTTACATCCATTCGCCGTTTTGTGATTGCGTCCGGCGGTTCCACCGCTTTGAACGAAAAGTGCCTCGTCTTTGCGTGTGTTTGACGAGCGGTGTGGTGCACATTCGAGTTGTGGACAAGATGGCCCCGCCAGTGCCGCCAGGTCCGTCAAAAAGCATGGGAAGTATTCAACTAAACACTGTTACTTGCTGTCTAGCGTGTACAGTGAAAGCACAACTTGGGCACAAATACAGGCGCAAATCGTCGCCAGCAAGAGAAATTTTCCGCAAGGTAAAATCTGACATTTTTAAACCGATTTCATCTCAATAAAGTGATTTTTTTGTACTTCACGGATTTTTCGGACTGTTCGATTATTCGGACCATTTTTCGGGTCCCTTCGAGTCCGAAAAATCGGTCGGCGACTGTAAAGAGCACGTTGCAATAATGGTAGGCGGCAACATGTTGGGGATGGAGAAGCTTCTGCTTTTCGTGATTGGAAAGTTTAAAAACCCGGGGTGTTTCAAGGGAGTGAAGTTGCTGCCCGTGTGGTATGAGGCTAACACAAATACGTGGATCAAGCAGCTCTTCAGCAACTACATTTGCAAACTCTACAGGAAGTTCAAATCGCAAAGCTGGAAGGTATTGCTTTTCGTGGATAACTGCGGTGCACGTAGCAAACTACACAGGAAGTTCAAATTTCAAAACTAGAAGGTACTGATTGCTCTTTGTGGATTACTGCGGCACAAATAGTCACATCCATGATCTCTAGTCAGTCCACATTGAATTCCTGCCGCCCAACACCACGAGCGTCCTCCAGCCCCCGGACCATGGCGATATACAAAATTTGAAGGCCTTCTGCATAGCACGCCCCTTGAGTCTAATGATCCTATGCATTGATGCCAGCAAGCAGTACACTGCTGGCCTTCTGTCGGCAATAAGCATGCTTGCAGATGCCTTGAAAGCGCTGACCCCCTGTCACTCTACAGAACTGCATTTGGCATGCTGGATTTGCTGCAACGGATGAACGGGATGCTGTGGCAGCCCAGGATCTCCCACCTGATGTGCTCCCTACTGACACCGAAAATGTTACAGACCTGTGCAGTGGCGGCACTGCCATTCCAGACACCGTCTCATTTGAAAATTTCTCAGGTGCTGACAATGCTGTACTGACATGAGCAGAATTCGACGGTGATATCATTTGTCAGGTTTCTGCTGCCCTGTGAATGATGACTTGGAGTCTGAAGGTGGCGCACCGTGTGCACTGCTGTCGTCGCACGCGGACTTTGTACAAGCAGTCACTATGCTTTCAGCCGAAAGATTAAGGCTGATCTGACTGCATGTAACCGAGAGCAGCGTGCAACAGCACGTTCACAATTTCTTTAAGCTGATTGCCAAGGTCGAAGAAATACATAAAAAATAAGATTTTTTTCCAGTTTTTTTTTTTTTATTATCTTTCTGCGGTCCTCGAGAGGTCTGAACAAACGGTCGGCAACCGTACTTTTAAAAAGCATTTACTGAGATGTCCACACAATCACATAGCTTGCTGTGGTAAGTAAGCTGGTGATGCAAGGTGGAGGCAGGCTGTATGTGCAATTCAAGTGCTTGTGCAGGCAGGTAGCATCAGTAGACTGATCTCATTGTGGATTTGGTCATGTCTGTGTACCTGGAGAGCCATTGGTAGTTGTACTATATAGTCGATCCTGGATATATTGAACTAGTTCAATATAGTGATAATTAGATACATAAAACATCGCAATTGATAATACAGGGCACCTACGCTAGTGGTGCACATCCTGCAGCGACGTGCCACTTGCAAGTGTACTCGTTGTGCACTGGCCTTCAGGCGTCGCTAGTCCTAGATTGCTTTGCATCGCAGCCACAGCAGATGGTGCTTTGGAACTAGCCACTGCCTATCATAAGAGGTCTAATCTTGTTACCAGTGCATTATAAGTAGAATAATCTCATTAAATTTAAGGTACAGTTGGTTTCCACAACACCTTTGGCAGTGAAGCATGCCAGGCAAGGGCCACCGCTAGCTTTTGGTCAGCTAGATTGGCTTTGGCGCATGACAGGTGGTGCACCGGATGCCATCTTTTTCCCACGACAGTGATGTTGCATGGAAAAAAGCACGCCCTAAGTTCCCCTCGTGACACTGTTTCACAGCGCTAGCTAGCTCTGCTGGCAGGTGTCCAAGGCTACGCAATGAACCCAGCTCCATGCGTGAAAATTGATCGCATGGGGCTTCGTGCGATATATAGGATGTTCTGCAGAACAAGGGTTCGATAAGTGTGGACAATAGTGCTAAACTATTGCATGGGATTTGCAAGAAGATGTGGCTGTTCAATGTGAGCAGTAATTCGGTACATCCAGAACCAACTGTTCTGGACGCTAGTGCACAATTGTTAGATCAGCTGACAAATGGTCCACACTCTTTTCTTACTTCCACATGACCAGATGTTCTGAAGCACGCCTCAAGTTTTCCAAGGGCAGCACCAATGGAAAGTACTAATGTGCTCTGTGACACACAACTTAAAGGTTGCCGTGCAGCTAAACGTATGGAGCAGGGGGCCAGTGCGAACTGGCTGTAATACGGCCTCACTGAATGCACGTGCAAAGAGTGTGGTGGGGTTGGCCCATTTGTTCCTTTCACCATCAGCCGCCACAATGGCTTAGTAGTTATGGTGCTCGGATGCTAACCCGAAAGACGTGGTTTCGATCCCGGCCACTGCGGTCTCATTTCAACGGAGGCGAAATGTTAGATGTCCCTGTACTGTGCAGTGTCAATGCAAGTTAAAGAACCCCAGGTGGTCGAAATTATCTGGAGCCCTCCACTACGGCATCCCTCATAGCTTGATCCTCTTTGGGACATTGAACCCCCATTAATCATTAACCTTTCACTGCCATGTATGTCCTTGTGATGGTGCCTATATTTTTTTTCAGGTGCAGCACAAAACCGGTCCATTCTTCAGGAAGTTTTGCGGAGGCGCCGAGTCGAGAATGCATTTGACATCAACAACATTGTGATCCCCTACAGCATTGCTTCGGCTACAAGAGTAGAAAGGCTGCCCTACAAGGAGATCCTCACACCTAAGTCAGTTTCGTTGCCTTGCCTTATCATGTTCGCAGGTTCCATTATACGACATATATGGCTTAACAAAATTTTTCTTCTTTTTTCTGATTGCCAAAGTTAGGGGGCTGGTCTATATGACATATCGACCAGTATGCTAGTGAATGAAGTACTGTTACTATTACTCGGTGACATTGGCATAATATGATTGGTTGACACTTCACGAGAGCTTAAGAGACTGCAGCACCATGTTGTGCTTTAAAAAAACTGACATTTCATTGTCTCTCCTCCATATAACTATAGAAGAGATGTGCACAACAATTATTGCTCTTATCATCCGAGCAGCTGCCATGTGTTTGAGCACTGCCTCACCTCCCGCGGGTCACAGGCTTGCTGCTAATGGCACCGGAATTGTTTGTTTGTTTGTTTCAGGTGGCGTGCACTATCCGAAGAAGAGCTGAGCGGAGTTCCTCAAGACACTGGTGATGCAAAAGAGGAAGTAAGATATTGATGCTTTCTTGATTAAAACGCCAGCGACACACCAGTGTCTTAAACGATGCTGAGCTTGGTTAGGATGGCTGGCTGATGCTGGCTGGTCAAGCCGCTGTCGCTGCAGTCTGGTGCGAAGCTCAGGAAAACGAAACCAAAACTAAGTAGTCAGACCATTCTAAGGGATGGGTGGGGCCTTCCGTTCGACATTATGCCTCGACTCTGCAGCATGGAACAGGATTTGAGTTGGGCTATTTTGACAATCGCGCCACGCCGGTCATACCTGACGCTGCCTTCATTTGGGAACCCATTTGAATTAGCGAGCACCTGACGCCATAGACTTACACGGGCGTTGGCCGGGACCGAGCCAGCAGTTCGAATTATCCGGGTGTCCGAAATAACAACTTTTACAGAATATTTAGCTCAGATACTGACTTCAGAGCGTGGTCTTGCAGTTAGGGGATATATCAATGTCCCAAAAATTGTTCTTGGTGCTGTTAGGTGTTTATAACTTGCAAAACTCGCAAAACTGAATACTGTAGAACCCTTGCATTTAGATTTCCTCTTATTCAGTTTTCTTCAAGCACCTGCATTGATGCATGCAGCATCTGTAGTCTCTTGCCTTGTTTTCTCCACTTCAGCTCTGCTGGACATGCATTGTCATTACTGCAAAAACCTGCTGTACTAATGTGGATGCTGTTCATTTTTCCTTGCATATATACAATATAATCTTGTGTAAGGGTCACATCCGTGTATGGGCCACACCCCGTTTTGGACCAGATAAATGAGAGAAAAATCCAGTTATGCGTTATTTTTTTTACTTTCATGTATGGACCACGCATTCAAAATTCAAATAAGAATGTAAAAAAAAAATAGCAGTCCTTACACGAGTGTGTATGGCATGTTGTAAAAGTGGTGTGAATATGTTGGGGCTGTACATTTGTACCCTCTGTTTTGTGCAGGTCGAGGACATGAGCGACGAAGCTTTTGAGACTCGTCACCGAGTGTGTGAGGAGGAAGAAAAGCGGCGCTTTGCAGGCCTCCTATCAAGGGCCGCCCAGACTGCCAGCGGCCAGGGCAAAGCGCAGCCATCGAGTAGCAGCGGGAAGGGAGCCCAGGCACACCACCACCGGCAACCGTATGACTCGATGGCGTACGACTCGTCAATGTCTCCACCACCCGCAGGGATAATGCCTCCCTGCTGGGCCCCCTGCGAAGTGGATCCTTATGAGCGGCGCAAGTTCCCGCTCTCCACCGAAGAGTATGAGGCCATGCTGGCAGACTCTCCACATCTGCTGCCTTCTTCGCCTCCCGGTTCCCCACCACCTCACCACGACTGCTCTCCGGCTGACGCACCGCCCCTGGAAGAGCTGTTGGAGGAACCGAAGCCAGAGCCAATGGCTGAGTCAGGCCCTGTATCAGAACCTGACAAGGAAGCAGTGGGGGAAGGAGGGCTTGGGATGGTGGACGTTGGGACTCTTGGCTCGTCGCTGTCCGAGCCTCAGTGCATTGCACCCACCATGCCAGACGATCCTGAATGGACAGTGGTGACCACTGAGCGAAAGGAGAACTTGGTTCTCAAGCTGACCAAGCGATAGACCAAAGCGGTTACTTTTTTTGTTTCCTGAAGGGCATGGAGAGGGCGTGCTTGTGCTGGCAACTCTAAGCCTCGCCCTACCGCCCTTTCTCTGACGTGTGATGGGACTTCGTGGCTCAGTTGGAGTGCAAAGAATTGCTGTTGCTCGTGTGTATGTGTGTGTACGTATGTGTGCGCGGCGAGAAAGGGAGAGAGGTGTCACGAGGTTTTTGTCACGTGCAGAAAACATGCAGTCCAAGTGTGTGGCTGCAAGATAAAGCCGAGTGTTGAGGACATTGATGGCTACAGCAGAAGCATTTTCCTGGCTTGTTTTGTTTTGTATCTGGTACCTTTTTTCCGTAGTGTGAGTGGGTGCATGTGTGTATATGATCTGTACATATATAATATATATACACACAATCATGATGCTGTACCATAGACTTGTTTGCCTGAGACAGATTAGGCACACGCTCCTCTTTCTTTGGCTTGCCTCTGGGCCGCCTTCCAGCCTAAGTTAGGAAAAAAAAAACTTCAAGAATGTGTGTAGACATTACAAGCTGTGCTCGACAGAACTTGACAAGCTGTACAAAGCCAGGAGCATGCACAAGTGTTGCCTAGAAGATTGTAGTCCTTTTTTCTAAAGTCCCCCAAAAATTTATGGCTGGAGGGAAGTTGTCACTTGGGTCGGGTTGGGCTAGGTTTGCAAGTAACAAGACATCTCGCTGACCGAGTAGCGTGTAAAATGGATTCTTACAGCATTGAAGACCAGCACCTGCGTTTCTACCATTTCAAATGTTTCTCAGACATTTGTACATATATGCTTGAAGGCTGTGTAATTTTCAGAGGTCCAAGAGAAACGGCACTTAGTAATTCATATTTTGCTTTTTTTTTCTCTCTTCATATCAAACATTTTTCTGTAATATTAGGTATGAGTTTTGCAAAGAGAATGGCAGGGAAATTTAAATTGCCTGTTGTGCTGTTGCAACTCAGTTTTTCTTTCCTTTTGTTACATGGGTGCAGGCAAAATTTTGTATACTGAATCCAAAACAAGTGCATTTCGTGTTCTGTGCTTCAAGGGGAAAGCCTTCTTGGCATGAATTGTTCACTGCTATGCTAGTCATGTCTGGCAAAGGATGCTAGCTGTAAATCTTGTTCTTTACATCCCATTATAACAATTTGTTGTGTTTTTTAAGGAGAGTTTCAAAAACCACTGATGGGTATGCACAGAGAGAGAGAGTGGTGTACCTTGAAGCCACATGGGTCTCCTGCAAGGTTTTTGTGCAAAAAAAAAAATGCAGTGGTAATTTTGTGAAAGCAAAAGTTTGTGTTCCTTTTGTACAATTTGACAGACATCACTCAGGTATGCAGGGCGTTTCACATAACCTGAACCAAAGTTTTTCAAAGGAGTTGTGCATTTTTCAAGGATAAAATAAAACTGCATCCTTGGTAGTTGCCTGCTGCACTTTACAGTTTCTTATTCCTTATGTTTAATAACTTTAGTAGTTGGCAAAGAACAGTCAGTTAAATTTTTATCTTTCAATTAGATGAAAAGAATTACAAGACGACCCAGACCAGTTTATGAAAACTGGATAACCTTTCTCTATGCTAAAAATAGTGCTGTCTGATATTTTGCCAACTGTATAACATTTCTAGGAACCCAGATGTTAAAAAAATTGACAACTAAAGAGTTCACGTAAAGTGCATACGATTGCTTTGGTTCACGAAATGTGAAAGCACCTTGTATAAAAGGGGGAGGGGGGGGAATTATAAAGTGGTGTGAAACTACAGGCATTTGTATATAGCAAGATAGGCATCCAAGTGATGGAGAGCTGAGTGTTAGAATGTGTACATTACTGTTTAAGCATCAAGTACAGACTCTTCCTCATTATGCCTGGCCTCTTCTCTCTCTCCCACTCCGTAAATTTTTTTGATGTTCTTCCAGTGTGGAGAGCGTTTGGTTTTTGGCTGATATTCAGCAATGATCTATAGGAAAGGAGAAAAAAAATGTGACCATAGTTTCTCTAGATTGGTCAAGAAAAAAAAAAGGAGGGTGAGCCGCTTTTTTTATAGTGTCATAGTTAGTGGTTTTTTTTCTCCCTGGTCCATATCTTCTCTTCTTTTAAGGAAGCTGGCACAACAGCGTGATCCTCAACAAGACTGTTGACTGAAAACTTTTTTTTTTTTCACTAATGTGGAGACATCACATTGAATTTGTGAACAATGCTATTATGGTTGTAGTTGAACAACTCTTGTGTGCTGTTCATTTGGCAAGTAAAAATCGAGCAAATGAAACAGGTCCTGTGGCTGTGCTGTGCATTTTTTTTTTTGTCATCTCTATGCTATTGAAGAAAGCTGCATGGAGCTATGCTTGGTGACGGCATATTTTGGCAATTAAGAGAAAGGTGCAGGGGCGGTGCATCTGTAAATGAGTCGCTCCAGCAATAATTCAGCTACAGGGCAGGCACCCAACACATTGCTCACTGCATGGTTTGCCGATTTAATCTATGAAAGCTTGAACCAGACATACCGAAAAAATTTGGTGGAACAAAGTTTTCTTCTGTGATCCTCCAACATCAAAAATGTGTACTTATGTTAGAAATCTGCCTTAAATAACGAGTGTTGCCTGTGGACTATGTTTCGAGAGGAACTTATTCACTGCAACTGGGGTCTATGTTCCGCTGCGCAGGACGAAAGGGCCTGTTTCGGTTATGTAGCTTTCACTTCATTGCCAAGAGAAGTATCTGTTACGGGTCCAATTGGACTTATTTTTGGAAATGTGGCGGAAAGTTTGAAGGTTGCTTCACTTCCGGCACCGGTTGGCCCGGTATTGCACTACCTCCGGGATTGGCCTTGTCTTTAGCGCGTCTTTACTATCCTGTCTTTCTATCCCCTCTTTCAACTCTCCTACTATCTGCACGTGGTAGCGATTGTGGCTCGGCTTGAGCCAGTGAGCAGGCCTGTGCATTTTCCTTTTCTTTCTTCCTGGCAACAACAGACAGAGAAGTAGTTGGAGTATATACAGCTGGAACACAATGCAGTTGTACAGACTATGTGGATCCAGTTAAGCACAATGCAGTTGTATAGTCAATGCTAGGTGGACAGCAGATGTGACTGCAGGCATGTAGTCAGAAATTTTTTTCCAGGGCAGGCCCTACATAATTTTGTATCAAATGAAGGAGTGGGGAAGGCTGCTGCGTAGTACATGCCTGCAAGGAGCACTTCCAAGAAGGGGGGGGGGGGGGGGGGGGGTCCTCAAAGTTCTGCTGGCACATGCTTCAGCACATCTCTGTTGTTATGCTCATGAAGGAAATGTTAGCAGAGTTCTAATACAATGGTTTTGCACATGAAAAGTGGTGTTGAATGTTTGCAGAGAAATGACAGATAAAACATAAAAGCCTGTCCTAACAGAACTGTCAGGTAAAAAAAAAAACAGCTGATTTTCAAAAACGGGCTTTTTGAGGCAAAAATATGCTTTTTCAACAAAGTAGGTTTAAGTTTATGGGGGTTTAACATCCCAAAGCGACTCAGACTATGAGGGACGCCGTAGTGAAGGGCTCCAGAAATTTCGCCTCTATCGAAATTCTACCGCTACGGAGCCACCGCGGCGGTAATACCAGTGTCAGCAGGTGTCAGAAAACAAATGAATCATGTACTAAGCTAGATAACTAAATTCCAAAAGTTCACTTTTTCACTTGCAGATAGGAACCTGGCTGCAACTAGAAATTCGCAGCTGACCCTTAGTAATAGGCAATAGCCACAGCCGCCGGTCCTGTGGCTCAACAAATTTTGACGATTTCTCGCGCAGTTTGAAAATGGCGCACCTGCTGTGTGCGTTCATGAAATCTAGACCACGTGACCTCCGTCCCACCCGTGCTGCACTGCTGCCGAGGCGGGCGCAAAGTCGTCATGTGAAATGTGCGCGGTGGGCGCCGCTTTGCGCGCAACTTCAGAAAAGTTACGCGAGAAATGGCCAAAATTTGTTGAGCTACAGCGCTGAAAGTAATCGTTGCGAAATTCTAAAAACTGCTACGACTATTTCTGCTGATGTCAGCTGCACGTATCTTAATTGCAACCAGGTGCCTACCTGCAATAGTGGACTTTTCGTTAATGGAGTAACGTCCCAAAGTGACTGGGGCTATGAGGGATGGCGTAGTGGAGTGCTGTGGATAATTTCGACCACCTGGGACACCTGGTTTTTTTTTTTTTTAACGTGCACCGATACCGCACGTCAGTACACGGATCTCTATTATTTCGCCGCGGCCGGGATCGAACCTGCGCCTTTTGGGTCAGCAGCCAGCACCACAACCCGTGAGCCCCCGCTGCGGCAAAAAAAGTTGACCAGCAGAACTTGCTAAACCGGACCACTAGTTGACATGATACACTTCTTTCTGACGTCCGCCAACACTATTCCATAAAAGCCATCTTTGTATATTTAAAGGCCTCTTTTTCAAAAAATAGCTTCCATGAAACACCTGGCATATGCACGTGCATCCTGACAAGTGCTTGTTTCGCTTTGCGTAAGTAAATCTTTGAAGATTAACTATGGCATAGGCTATTTCAGCTTCATGCAACTGTTCCAGCAAACTTAGAAACGCTATTCTCTTATTCTCTCGCTTGCTACTGGTGCTGTAAGTGGCATTTTGCAGACTGGCTGTGAACATCGCGTTGGGCAGCCCATGAACAGCCATTTTTTTTTTTTTAAGAAAGCCCATATGTGACTACCGAAGATGGCCGAGAAATCGAGGTCTTCACCTGAAGGCAGACTTTTGCTGAACACTGGACAAAATAAAGTGTGTATGGTGCAGAACACAAGTCCGGGAACATGCACAATCAGATCGGAAATTTGTATGCGTTTCAGTTTGGAGTGATCAGCAAAAGTAAAAGTAGGACAGTTAGGACTATAGCTTAAAAGCATAAAACTCTCTGAATTTTGCATAATCCTGCGAATGCGGGACATGCGCGATAATAAACCTGGTTGGTATCCAATCAATGCCTTCACGCATACATACGCTCAACCCTCATTTGTCATGCAGTGCTTACACGGTACGTATGATCCCAAAGTGCGAAGTTGATATGCAAACCAAGGGCATATCGGAATTCGCTATAATTTGGCACACCATCTGGGTTCCTGTACTCGTTTAGCACACATGCGCCAAGATCCACTGCTCAACCCGTAACCAAGTAGAATCAGCTGAATAACAGCTGTGCAGTTTGCTTAACAAGGAAAGCAGTTGACGGCGCGCTAGCAGGTTCCTCTTGATCTACAGAACTTGCTCTGACTGTAGCATCTAGGAAAGGCCCGGGTATTGCATAAAAATAACGGGGAGCAGGTTGGTTTATTGTTTTTTTTTCTTCCTCCATGGGTTTTAACGTCCCAAAGCGACTCAGGCTATGAGCGACGCCGTAGTGAAGGACTCCGGAAATTTCGACCGCCTGGGGTTCTTAACATACACTGACATCGCACAGTACACGAGCCTCTACAATTTCGCCTCCATCGAAATTCGACCGCCGCAGCCGGGATCGAACCCGTGTCTTTCCGGTCAGCAGCCGAGCGCCGTAACCACTACTACGTTTCAACCGACCGTGGTGTCAGATGCTTTTCGCTGCCTGCTTCTAAAGGCAAGATGCTAAAAGCAACAATTAAACAAAAGGCGACTCACACGGCTCTGACGACTTCAAGGCGTTGAGAAATCACGGTGATCAGATGTCGGTGTATGGACAACAGACAAATCATTGGAACGCACGAATCACATGAACCACATGAACACATTACGCGCGCTGCCGCCACTACCGCCGAACTGGCCGAACTGAATCGAAACAAAACTGAAAAATCATTTATTTAAAATTTTTAAGAATGTGGGTGCGATTTTTTAAATGTTTATGTTGAGCTTCTAAGAGCAATAATTATTTGAAAGCAGCAGTAGAAAATAACTTTTTACGTATGAACTTGCGGCTTGCGGCACGGCACGGCACGGTACCGGCGAGAATGAGCAAGCCTTGCGCAGTTGAGGTGATGGCGCTGCAGTCATTCAATGCCGGTGGGCGCATCGTCTCCAGATGAAACCAGACGATTGAACGAAATTTTAATAACTTAGCGTTATTTATTAAACGGGATTGCCTGAAGAATCGAGCACCACACGCCTTTTACTGAAGCTTACGTACGGTGACGACCATGCTTTCTATGAGCCACGGTGTGAGCTTGCAAGGTCAGGTGGGTAAAACTGCATTTGCTGCTACTTGGTCCCTCAGAATGATTATAGATTGATTGTAAGCGACATTAATAGCTTTCTACACGTCCATGGTGTGCCTTCCAATCGATGAGCGGACAGTACCTAAAGATATTGTTCTGCAGGAGTATACCCCTTAGACACATCCGCAGTAGCAGAACTACCAGCGCTGCGCAATTTGGAAGGGTAGTTACCTCAGCGAAACAGCCGTCAGTCATGCAAAGGAAGAAGAATGTAATGTACTACACTAGGCGACTTGGTTACCGCAGTCTGATGTGGCTGGACGTGTTTGGCGTCACTTTGAAAGAACCTTAGCAGCAAGGCATCCACATAATTAGTCGTGCACGTGCGTGGTGAGTTAGTGCGGTCGTGGCTTACTCGCGGTGGACACATTGGGAGGCTTGATTAAACGGTGCGGCGCTGTAAATTGGAGTTATGCATTGTTAACTGTACGGCACGTGAAAGCATTAGCGCTAATAAGTCATATTGCGTTCTTTATTGCTCGGACACTGCGGTGTAAGGGTGCTAATAAGCTACCTTTCGTGGTAATCACTTCTGTACGGGTCAGGACTCCAGCTCCGCGCCAAGTAACAGACCCGAGGCCGTTGAAAATGTTAGGTAAAATGCTGCGCATGAGTTTCTTTCACGGTTGTCGACTGCGCAGTGCAGAGGTATAGTGCCAGGTAAAATGTGCTTGTTCGTTGGTGCTCTCCGATGGACATCGGTGAGAAAAAAATGTCGATATATTACCAGGCCACCAGTGCTGATCAAAACGTTATAGTTAAACAGCTTGTAGTACTCGCCCTCACTGAATATCTACTGTTTATTTTTTCACTGTCAGGGAGGGAATTACTTGAGTCACAGGGTTTTGCATGAGCAGCATACTTGATAGTAGTGCTACAAATATAGAATTGAGCAGTGAGAACAATCTTGTCCTCTTTGCATACCTGTTTAAAAAAGACCAAATATTGACCTTTATGGTGCGTCAAAGTTGCAAAATTGCTGTTCATTTAAAAATGCAGATGCTACCCCAGCGTGTGAATGTAGTTCTTTTGCCCACAAAACATTGTGGAACTATTGAATTTAGCCTTTTTTTAATTGTTACCGTAAATGTAGCAAAATGATTGTGAATTAATTAATATTTATGGAGAAAGTTTGAAATGTTTGACTGATTGAAAAAAAAAAACAAGGCAAAAAATGCCAAATCTAAATGTAAACTGCACTAGTCAGTTATTTTGTATGTCATGTATGAACTATATGAACTTGGTTTTTCTATAATGTGCTTAATAATTTGCATGAACTCTTGGTATTCCCGTTGCTTCCTGCTTTGCTGTAGCTAAATCGTAATGTGTGTACATACCTTGTATGTTCGTATACATTATTTTAGGATGGTGTCCTGGAGTTGCTGTTTTCTTTGTTGGATTTGACCCCATGTGGCTATCTACTGTGAGGATGTCTACCATAGTGCTTTGTCATAGTTCACTGAAGAATAAGTTACTTCAACTTGGCTTGGAAACAGCCTTGCAGCATAAGTTCCCAGTAATTGCAGTATCAGTGTGGAAAGCATTATTGCATGCTCGGCATGCTGCTATGCATTTTGTGGACTAATCTAAACCGGCATTAGCTAGACTATGTTGCTGTGTGATACTTTCAATAATTTGGATCAGCATCAGAGGGATAACTGATTTTTGCAGAAAGTCGAAAAATCAAAAGTCCTCAGGCTAAAAATTCTTGCAAATGCCACTCTTTGTGTACTCAAGAAATTGTTGCCATGAGTGCATCAAGTTTTTTTAAGAAGTCAAGTGGATTTACAATTTTGCCATTTGTGTTTTCAGGTACTGTTCCCATTGAGCCATGTGGCATCACTGGTAGCAAACAAAAGCACAAACCGTACCACCCACAGTTCTAAGGTTTGCCAGCAGCAGGGCGGTCATTCTCAGGAGCTTGATGTCCTGTGCTCAGAAAGCTTTGGAAATGTAAGTTTTGTCTTTGAATAGATTTCTTTTCATCCCACTACTTTTACCTTGGTCTCTAGGGTGTTAGAAAAAATGTGTCACCTGTAATAGGACACTGCTTAAAGAAACAGCTGTTGGAAATAATGGACTGTCACTTGTGGGGTGCTTTTTTACTCCACTGACCAACTACAACAATGAACGAAGTCAGCTTTTTAATATTTAACTGTATTCAACAAGCCAGTGGCATCAAAATTCTTATACTTATAATTTAATCTGGTGATTAACTGCTTGTTTGCAGGCAACAAGAAAAGGCCTAGCAATGAATTATTTTCACATAGAGGAATTCTGTGCGGCAGTGGTGAATGTGGGTGGAGCGCTGAAAACTTAAGCTATATCCGACCACAGAAATTTAAAGTTTCACAGTATTGATATTTTTGGCTGACAGCACGCGTGGCTTTTGCAGACCACTTTTGGCTATCTACTGTTTTTTTTGAATGAGCACCGCTTATCAAAATCACTGTGGAAATTGAAGGCACAGCAGATTGCAGTCGCATCATGTGGTGTACACGAGCAGGGTGTTTTGGGCTGTTGCAACCCATTGGCATATACAGTAACAGTTGTGCTGCACTTATGGGTTATCTTGCATATCCACTGGCTTGGAGCTCTGTGGCTGATTTTGCACATTTCTGCCATAAGAACGTATTCATGTGCTCCCCAGACTTCATTGGTAATTCCGCTTAACTTTTGTAATGCGAGTGTTTTTGTGCTACTTTTGCTCGTGTAGCTGGCTGGTAGGAGATGCTTAGCATAGCCATTTTTTGTGCTTGGCTGCACCGAGATTTCTGTGATGAAATGTACACGAAATTGGGTCAAGGAATTCGTATGTCCGAGTTGAAATTGAATGTGTTGATTAATCTGACGAGCTGCTATCAGCAATTGCTGCAGTTCAAGTTTATAATTGGTGCATTAAGAACAGTAAGCAGGATGCCGAGTATGAGCCTGCAGTTAACAACTGCCTGGATCACAAGCGGTCATAAGCACATTTGAGTCCCAGTGCCTTGTCACCCAGCTTGTTGGAGACATCACGAATCAGATTAAAGTTTTAGGAACTGTGGATGGTTTTTGGTCATTTTCAGTCCAAAGTACATTGTATTTATTGGATTTTTCTGCTTAGTGGCAATAACATTTTCCAAAATAACGGGCATAACAGTTTCAGAACTGCAGTAAATAGGAAACTGAAACTGGGTTTTTGAGTGACACATGTCACAGATACGAGCAAAGGATGTCACAAATGGTATCAGCAGAACTATTGTGCGTGCATTGAATGGCTAAAGTGATAGTGCAATGTCTGGTATGATCTAAAACGAAGTCTATATTTCTGAGTTCAGCCAGCGTGGAGTGAACGTCTACTTAAGTAGTTAATGACGTCAGAAACACTGGGTTGGCCATCCAACCCATTTCTAGTTGTCCCAATTTAGGCCATAAAACGAGAACTTAAGATCCATTTGTGGTTGGAAAAGTTGCCCGAAAAGATCAAGAGATTGAAGAGAACCTTTGGTGAAAGCGTCAATAAAATGCATGTATCTCAAAAAACCTGGAGTCAAGGTTAGCTCCATGGGATGTGCATGTGTGTGTGTGCGCGTGCGTGCACATGCGTGTATGCACTCGCCATTGCATGCTTCTATTACACTGATATGACAGCAGTGCCAGCACTTTAATTTTACTAATGGTAGTCAGTGGTTTGAGAACATTGCATGTCGGTAGTCATGGTCTCCAAAGTAGTGGCAAGTTTTAGAGGCAGCAACTGAATGGAGTATCTAATTACATTAATGGCCCACATTGCTGATGCCATGTGTTTATCTGGTGCATATCAGGATATGAAACTTGGGTGAGGTTTTAGGATGTCCTTCGTGCGTATTTTCACACGGGTAGCACTGCACTGCCAGAGGTACCTTTTCATTTATTTATTTTTACTTACTGCAGCCTCACATGAAGTTATGGCACACACTGTCTTAGAGCTTTGCAATGCTTATTTCTTACCGTAGGTCACATTAATTTTAATGTTGTGCTTACGTTTGTGACTGTTCCGCCGTACCATCACCAAATAGTCACATTTCATGTTTTCTGCATCGTCTTGCCATGCTTTATGGCAGATTTAGTGGTGTTCTATAGTGAAAAATTTGGAGAACATGGAAACACTCTGTGTGGAACTTGAAGTATGCTTTTAGAATGGTTTGTCACTGCGGTTGTGCGACGAAACACAAAACAGTAGCTTATCATGCAGTGTTTATTGTGAAACCTACAACTTGCAGGACTGTACACTTTCTATGGACATTGTTTTTAAAATGTTTTATCTAGTTTGATCACTGCCTACATATTGAATGGGATGTTCATGTACGTGTAATACAATTTCCTGTTACTTTGCTTATAATGGAAATGTCTTTTTTTTTTCTTTATCTAGGTGCTTTCCTGGCTCTCCAAGTCTAGCCTGCAGGAAGTTGCAAGGCTTTCTTTGTCTGAAGCACAGCTGAAACGGCTGGCACTCTCCAGCATAGGATTTAGGCACAAGAGACGCAGATCTCCTTGGCTTGTTTCTTGGTGTTCCACGGATTCATTCTTCGAGAACAAGAATGGCAAGTCCCTTGCCTTTCTGGCTTGCTGCTTTATTGTGCTGTAGCTTGTTTGATATGTCAACCCTGATTTACAGCACATACTCATTTATGTTGCACCCACTGCAGCAGCTTAGTGGTCAGGGTGCTCGGCTACTGAGTCGGAGGACCCGAGTTTGATCCCGGCCACGGCGGCTGCGTTTCAATTGAGGCGAATTGCAGGAGGTGCCTGTGTGTTATGTGATTTTAGCGCACATTAAATTATCCCTGGTGGTCTAAATTAATCCAGAGCCCTCCACTGCAGCGTCCTTCAAGGCCCATGTGTTGCTTTGGGATTTCAAACCCCACAATTTACAATTTGGTTTGTTTATGTCACCTTCAAGGCGGGGGGCATTGCAGAGGAGAGTGGGTGAAATATTGTGAGATGCAAGATTACATGCTTATGCCTTGGTGAGAGAAAGAAAGAGAAAAACATTGGTCATGCATAGATGGAGCTCTTAGTTCAGGGCCCCTGCAGCTGCTGCAGCGATCTTGGCTCGGTCAGTCAGCATTCGCCACTTTTCCAAGCTCTTGCTGCCTCTCACTGTTCCATTATAGCATTCTGTGTTTCGGGCGCTGCCATTATATTTTCGCAGCCCCATGTTATATAATATAGGGTCGGCTTGTCCCGCGCACAAGCTGTATGCTTTTATATTGTGTTGGGTGAGTTTTGTTTGCAATTTGAAGATTCAAAAGCGCACTCTGGCGTGTATTGATGCGGCATTGGAACATTTTTTCTTATTTCTCTTCTCTCTCTCTCTCACAAACTAGACAAAAAAGCGGCAAGAAAATGCAATGCAGTCGTAGGCCAGTCCTCAGTAAACAGTGCTAGCTAAATTGGCAAATATTTCATTATCTTGAACAGTGGTCGCCAATCTGAGGAGGAAGTACAGATCAAGTATAGTCATGGGAATAACAAACTGAGATCAGGCTTTAGTGCAGTGGAATGGTAATCGGATTTTATTGTGGTGGTCAGTTCGGCCAGAACTATATGAAGGAGAAGATATTAGATTATTGTCCAGGTCCTGAATCATTTCAGTGAAGACGGTCTTGCCGTGGAAGCTGCAGAGCTGCTTTTTCGCAAGATGGGGCACCCTGTGGAGAGTGCGGGATAATTTGCCTGTCGCCCAGAAAACTGGTTGAAAATAAATGGACGTTGTTGACGCAGGCACAACCCACTTCTATGAAACACCAACTGTGTATGCAAAGTGGCAGGTGCATGCTTGCCAGCTGCCACCATCTGTCTCCTGCACCTGTAACCATCGTGATGTCTGCATGCATACTAGAAACTGGTGGTCTGTTTTCAATCAGCGGAGCTGGGCGAAGGCAGAGGAAGAGACGTGCGCATGCGCAAAGAGGCCGCACGAAAAAGGCAGATTGGGTGGAGTGGGGATATTTAGGATTTTGACCAAGGTATGGTGGCCATGCCCGGTACGACACTTTTCGTTATACCAGGAGTTCTTTCCATTTCAAAATTGAAACTTGGCTAATAATGCTTGTGGTGATGGTGTCAAGACAGACATTTCACTTGAGACTAAACGTTTTTTATCTGTGTACATGCTTACCTTTGTTGTTTAGTTCAGTTCATGCTCCCCCACTGTGTTTAATTCTGGTGGGACTTGCAGGACATGGAAATAAACCAGGAGGAATAAATGAATGAATGAAGTGAATAGAAGATGCACCTGAAACCACTGCTGTGTAAAAGTTTCTCAACCTATGTCACACAGCTTGGCTTTACCAACAGTAATGTAGTAGATGAATGGGCCAATGAGCCTGAGGCCATACAAAATGCAGACAACATTTAGTGTGCAGTAATTGGGGATTTTTATGGGCATTCCAGTGCATGAAAGATTATATGTAAATACAAATGTAGCAAGAAGTCACTGCAATGCAGAAGCAACTACAACAGAAAATCTATGTAGCAAAAAGGTGGCAGCTTAGGTTTAGAGGTACACAGATAATTATAAAAAACAAAAATATCACACTAAATTGGTCTTTGCATTTGGTGTCAATTTTATTAAGCCAAAAAAGTGTAGGAGTGAAAAAGATTTAAAAGTGTTGCATGAGGTGGAAGACAAGGGGAAGTAATTGAAGAGAGAGAGAAATAGGTGAAGGGAGGGGAAAGGCCATTCTTCAAAATGCAAGTTTGGACAGGAAAACACTTTAAAAAAACCGGGGGAGGGGGGGGGGGGGGTGCTTTAATCTTATTTGTACTTCACTCTGCATATTGGCAGATTTTAAGCCCTGAAGTGGATGTAGTTTAGGCTGATGATGGCGATGACAATGTCCTGCATTTTTGGAACACTAGCAGTGTCCATTTTTCAAAGTATTTTTGGCGGTTACAGCTCTGCTCTCCCGTAAGGACATATATAAGGATAATTCCAACTAGTGAACTGGACTATAGTTGGTGCCAAGATGTCACTATTCGGCAGCTTATGTGATGCAAGGAAAATGAACAGGAACTTGGCCTGTTTTGCTCACGCTCAGGTTTTTCACAAGAGCAGCTCAGGAGAAGCGCTCCATTGCTGTCCTGTCTGTTGCTGGGTGGAAGTGCCTGTTCATCCAAAATTGCATCACCTCTACTGCCACGGCCACGTGAGTACTCTGCTTCGCTGTACTCAAGTTCTACTCTTGTTGGTCATTGTTAGCAAAGAGTGTTGATGTGTTTGGCGTTCTTTTGTCTTTTTTCTTTGGATGTTTAAAGTGAATGCCTAGCCTGCTGCTCTCAAAAGTACACACAAGGGCCTGAATATTGAGTACGAGTGCAACACATTAAATCTGGAACGTACTGTGACATGGTACTGTGGCATACGAGGTTACATGGTTTTCATTATTGATCAAAATATTATAAAGTGCGGCGTTTGGTAGGTCTCAGGCAGTGAATTTAGTGAAATTGAGGCAAACTTGGGCGATAAAACATGGCACGGATCTGTCACCATTGCTATCTAGGTTGTGCCAAGAAAAATTGAGTCACAGATAAGTGCAGCAGCAAGAAATGGGATAGGAGTACAAGATTGGCATCACCTGTTACACCTGGTTGCTCCATCTGGAATTGCTGTTTACAGCAGGACCTCACAGCTTAAGCCATCTGTACAATGCAACCTTAATTTGACGTGGAAAATTGTTATTTTTTCTGTTGAGTCGGTCATTTACACTCGGCAACAGCATTTTCTGGCATTGAAGGGAATGTTTCATGGACAGAGCATCCGTAACTGTCTCATTTAACCTGGTAGTTTGGCCGCACGATGGTGCACCTGGCCATCTGGCGCGTTGACCTCTTTGCGGCAGCTGCACTCCTCTGTTGCTGGTGTAGCTGGCGCCATCTACGGAAGCTTCTTGTAACAATACATGCTTAGCAAATTCGTTCCAATCAAGGAAACTTTTTATACATTGACTTTCTAATGCTGAAAGTTGGTATTTGTGTTCCAAATGTGCGTTAAATAATGAATATTGACAATACGCTATGTTTTAAGAGAAAACTGCAAGCGGGGACTATATTCCGCTTCGTAGGAAGAATGGGTGCATTTTGGTTTCATAGCCTCTGCTCCACTGCCAGAAAAAGTTGTGGAGTATAGTTCCTTTTTATAGCACCAGAGGGCATCAAGCTATCTACTGCAGGCACTTACACAAAAGCACGCACTCAGCTACAACATAATGTAGTAGAATCCCGATGGTGCAATCTCTGGTGACGCTAACTTTGACATGGCACGGATGCACAAAACTACTCGGCTGAAATACTTTATAGACAGTGCACAGACTCTAGTGTTCCAACACCCTTCTGTGCCACTATAGTTGATACAAATGTTGGAGCAGCAAGCGCAGACTGCCAACACCGCTATCACAAGTCTTGCAGTACACATTGCGAGCGCTGAGCAGTGGTGCATGGCCGCAAATAAATCTTGTCAGCCATGACCATATTTGTGTTAATGCATTTCTCACGCTTTAGCATACAGATTTTTTTCTTGGCAATGAGAATTTCGTCTGTTACAAATATTTTTTACAACCTCGTGAGCTTCCGTATCATTGGGATTCTACTGTACAACTCTCCTCATCTCGGTCCTGAAAAAAAATCTAAAAATTGGTGGTTCTTTAAAGGTCTTGTCTTTGTGTTGCTTTATTTTGCAGTGCACATGCCGTACCAAATTCGGGGGTTCAAGACGAGAAGCAGGCAGGCTATGGATGTCCACCCAGCCCTTGTGATGAAGGCGCCCGACTTCAATGAGCGGTTTTTAGGTCTCCGGACTAGAAAGGACAAGGTACGCATCTGCACAGCTGAGGTGACCTTTAATGCAATGGTCGTCTTTCTTGTAGAAATAAGTCAGCCCAACTGACCTTATTCAGTGTGTTGTGCGTGTGTTTGGAGGAGGTGGGCCTGACTTCTGTGTCTCTATCCAACTGAAAGAGGAACGGAATGTCCAGAGTATGCTTGCAGATTTCACATTATGTTCCCTGATCCTCATTAGCATTTGCACTGCTGCTGTATCGGAATAAAAAGAAACCAAGTTGACGACAGCTCTTCTCACTGAAATCTGGCTTTTGCTCTTGTCTATTAGTGTTTTTATTCTTCCTTTTCTTAATTTTGCCAATGGCTGCTCCTTTTATTCATGTAGGACAAGCAGAAAGTGCACTCGGAAGCTGAGCAAAATGAGCGTCTCAAGACTCTCCTGTCTGATGAAAATCTCACTACGGAGGAGCAGCAAAGGCTCAGGGTGAGCACTTTCACATTGCCCCTTGAGTTTGTACTCTTACATTGCTCCTTTGATAAAGGCTCCTTAATGCGGTTAGCCTTGCACGCTAAGTAAATTACATTTAAAAGAAAATGAAACTGCCAGCTCAAGTTCTAAAGTGGGAAGTGCAACAGAGTCATGTTTTGGCTTTTGGTTTATGGGACTTACCGGGGTAGTTTAAGAGACAGGGAGAGCAGAGCAGGTTAGAACTAATGGTACCTTGTGGTAACGGAGTGAGTTTTATGGGAAGGTAGAAATAGCAAGTGGGGCAGTGGAGAGTTGAGTAAGCAGATAAGATGAAGCTTGGGGCGCATAACTCCATTTTCTCAGGGGTACAGTTCCACAGATGGTGACAGTGATGCTCAGGGCCACTGCGTTCTAATGCCTGTCTAAAGAATTACGTGGTTGCAAATAGGAAAAATTTTATGAATGTAGGTAATAGCACAATTACCAGGACTTGTTGCCATCAGTTCTGTGGCACACTGGTTTAGCACTGAGTTTTAGAATGCATAAGGCAGCAGTTTGAATCCTCGTGATCAAGAAAAAAAAACTATCTCGTCTTTTTTCTTTAACAGCAAAAATTAACAGCATGCAAATTATTTGTACCATCTCCCCTGATGTGTGTTTCCCGCTAGGTTGAATTTTGATTTGTTTTTGAGCCAAACTTGGCATTTAAAAAGCCTGTAACACAGGACAGAAGGTGAAGCCGGAAGGTGGGGTAGGGTACCATCGAGAGAATGGAATTACGCAGCTTATGAGCGGGTGGCACGGCAGCAGCTGGCATTAAGGAAATCAGCAGGGGAGGCCTTTGCTTGCGTGGATGTAGCTGATGATAATGATGATAATGATTACGGGGTTGAGATGAGGCATCAGTGCCTGAAATGAGTCATAGTAGACTTACCTCTGCTTATGGCATGGGCAGGTTGCATTTGCTGAAGGCTACCTGGCCTGCGATCCCAAGGCTCGGACGAGCACCAAGCTTCGGGTGTTCAACATCTTCCGTGATCTGCTGGGCATCATTTTGATCCTGGCGATCCTTTTCTCCTTCATGGGTGAGCTCTCTGGTACCAGGAAAAGCTTTTTCTTTCTTTTCTTTTGTCACTTTGACCCTCCTTTGATTTTGCAAACTCTAAAGATGCAGAGTGTTGCAGCAAAAAACAAAACCTGTTATGCCAGTTTGGTTTGGTTTTCGTTTTGAGTTCCTGGTTTTTTTTCTGGGATTCTTGAAGAGACACTACAGTGGAGTTCAGTTTTGACCCTGTGCCGTAGAAAAAAACTGCAGGAGACAATGCTGAAGCATTTGGCTGTGCTGTAGAGATTTTTTTTTTTTTTTGGTACAAAATATGAAACTAAAGGAAAGTGCCTGGTGATGCCATAGGCTCTTGTGTGAACTGCAGTAGATTCTCGTTGATATGAACTGGATGGTACGAATTTCGGGATGATAATTTGTAAAATTCCTCAGCCGGAGTGCATTGCATACAATGTGCAGAATTTCATTCAGAGGTTCTGAACAATCTCTTGCGCTACTACAGTTGGTAGAAACGTGTGAACCATGATCGCACCTTCAACCAGTAAGCACTGCCCGTACATCTCCGACGCCGCAGTCGCTAGTCGTGCGGTACGCAGTGTTTCGCACTGCAAGCAGCGACCGGGCGATGCGCGGCCTGCATATCGCGCCGACATTGCAATTGCCAGCCGCATTGTTTGCACCGCGAGTTGTGAGCTGTGGCCGTGAGGCCGTAAATAGATTCCGTCAGCCGTAAACAGATGTGCGTGAATGCATTTGCCATGCTTGTGCATATGGATTTTGTTCGTTTTGGATGACACGAATTTATTTGCGACATCCTGAGAATCGTTTTATCAGGATTCTACTCTGCTTGCATGAGACAATATTTATAGATTGCATGTAATCTATGTAATGCTGCCTCGACCAGTGGCCCAAGCCGTTGGCTAAATAGACGTTATGAAATTAAGCTATACAGGTGGTATCTGGCGCATTCATTAGGTTGGCAATAAAAAAAGAAAAGCAATAATGGCCTTCCCGCGCCACCGATGTTGCTGTCGCAGTGCATGGCAACCAAAACTTGCCTTTAGGGTTTCTGCACTAATATTATAAATGAAATCACACGTCATCTTAGTGTGCAGGAAACTGTGGCCTTATCAAAGGTGCTTTCCTTGTTGACAAAATTTTCGTATGCAAGCACTGAAGGGCAGCTGACATGTTTTAAGAGTTTCTGAACTTTCCTTTTTGGAAGTGAGGAGCTGGTGCATGAAATTATTTTTACTTCTGTGATTTTTGGAACCCACTGGCAGTGGGTTTCTGGTTGTACTATCCATGCTCACAAATTAATGAAGACATGCTCATCACCCATTTACTTCTGGGATAATTTATTATGCCACTTTTTACTGCTACACATAGTGATTTATGAATTGTGGTGCTGGGAGCCATTGAGAGAAGGCAATTTAGAAAAGTGCCTGGTGAGATTACACTTGTGTTTCCATTTGCATCAGTTGCCTAGTGCAAGCCGTCTACTGTAATCTTTCCATTTGTACTTTGCTTTTGGTTCTGTTGCAGAAGTTGATGTACTTGTGATGGAATCAGTGCACTTATGTTATCAGTGTTAGTTTGCTCTACTATGCTTAGTTGAAGCTGCTTGCAGCTGCACGATGTGGGGAACAAAGCCTTGCTGCTGTGGCTTTGGTTGTGCTGCTTAAAAAATTGCAGCAGACACTTAAGCTCCACCTTAGAGGCAAGCTGAAATGGTTTTTTGAGAATTCGAGGTTATTGAAGGATTCCAATCTAGGAAGCTTCTAGGTAAAGTATGCAAAGTGTTTTTGCACAAGCATTTAAAATAATGACGTAAACACCGATTAAAACCACGACGATGTTCAGGCTTCTCTTCACTGCATTGGGGAATGCGGGAAAACTCGTAGTGATGTCATTGTCGCCGAAATTTCAGATGTCTGCTGTCTTCATCTGCACGCTGCTTTGCGGCGTCCGTTGCCGCCAAGCAATGCTTCGTGAGCTTCATTTTCTAGCTTTTTTTTTCTATGAAACAACCCTTTCTTTTCAGCCGCTGAGGTGGCTCAGTGGTTATGACGCTCAGCTGCTGACCCAAAAGACGCGGGTTCGATCCCAGCCACGGCGGTTGAATTTCGATGTAGGCGAAATTCTAGAGGCCTGTGGGCTATGCGATGTCAGTGCACGTTAAGGAACCCCAGGTGGTCGAAATTTCCGGAGACCTTCACTACAGCATCCCTCATAGCCTCGGTCGTTTTGGGATGTTAAACTCCACAAATTAAACAGCCCTTTCTTCGCTGGAAACAAAGAACAGTCGTACGGGACGTCATTATCGGGGCTTCTGCCCGTCACTGAGCACTGCAGAGAAGCCTGAACGCTGACGCTGCTTTATTTGGCAATTACACCACCAATTTTAAATGATAGCTCAAAACGATTTCGCAGGCTTTACCATCATGTTTCACACATTCGGCCCATTTAAACTCATCGAATTCTAAAGCCTCTTCAGTTGCCCTTTAAGGGTATGACACGATAGCCTGCCTATATATGCGAAATGGGCCATTCTGGACTTTACATTCATTGATCTCTGGGCGTCCTCATACCACTCCACTTTGTCATGAACTTTCCTTTTCTTCCAGGCGGTCCATTCAGAAGAGTTCTCATAGGGACCACAAATGAAGTGATGCCAGAGGACATCGATGTAACCTTCGATGACGTCAAGGGGGTGAGTGCTGATAACTGGGAGTGGAATGTATAATGTTAAAGCTAAATTGCCTCAGATGCTTGGAACAGACTCGAAAAGTCGGTGCATTTTGTGATGAATGCAGTCGAACTGGCTAGAACCGCCATGCCAGTGCATGCAGCAGGTGTTAATTGCAGCTTTAAAAATGCTTTAATGGGCCTCTTGGATCTTGTGCAGATTTGGAACTATTGCAGCCCTAGAGAGTGCATTTTGTGAAGCTCTCAACACTGCATCACTGCTGTTCGCTCCTCTGCTGTGGTTTTGCTGATGGCTAACTAGTAGGGGTGTGCAAATATTGAAACTTTCGAATACGAATCGAATACGAATATGAAGAAAAAAATGGCTTCGAATATCAAATCGAATATTGAATATCTGTTCAGTACAAAAAAAATTTCAGAAAACGATGAGCAAGCAAACGTTGTTGCCCTCATTTTTTTTTCAAAATAGTGTATGGCCTTTGCAACTAAAATAAACAAAACTAGACTGCCTCAGTACCATATAAAAAAACGTGATGTGCACAGAAATGTATACTACTTGATTAGACAGCATAACAGTATCCAAACTATAATGAGGTCATGCAAAACAAAATCCATAAAATGACAAGACTGGCAACAAAAAAATAGCATGATGACTATTAAACCTCATTCATTCGGTGTTAAGGGACTGGAAGAAATGCCCGGTTCATCCGAAGGCCTCTGTTAATAAAATTGCCCGCGCCGCCCCGAAAAAAAAAAATGCTGCCGAAAATGCTGAAGACGCAGTAAGGCCTTATGAGGCGGCTCCATCGCGCTAACACCTGTAAGCCCGTAACAAGCCACCCGTTTTGGAGTGCTGGAAGAACAACACGAATGCAAGCAAGGGGCCGGGCAGCACACACTGGCGTCGGAGCAGCGCGGCGGTTTATAAAAAGGAAAAAGAAATAAGCCGCGCGGAGCTGGGATTGGACTGTCGGCGAATGCGCAGGCCGACATTTTAAGTTGCCGCGGGGCAGCGGTGAAGCTCAGAAACCGAAACTACACAGCCAGGCTATTTTTTACCCTAGCGACAGAGGCCTTCCGATTGTTGCCACGCCTGCCGTTACGCCCGCTAAAGAAGTGTGTAGGTTACAATGCACCATGCAATAGGTGAGATTTTAACGGTCGCTTGCCCTATTGTGACTACTCGACACGCCCCTTCAGGAGGCTCCATCGGCATTCCACAAGTCAGCTTTCCCGCATAGCGTAGTCTACAAAGCGGGATGGCAGAAGTCGCGCTTGGAAGAGTTATGAAGGTGGCAGGATGCATGCTTCAAATGTGGGCATTAAATATGTAACGTACTACCGAAAAATAAAAAAAGAGCGCAATTTCGCGTCGTGATTGCTTGAAGCGGGCCGTCGGCCATCTTGTCCGCAGCACGGGTGATATGTGGGAAAGCCCACTAGGGGAAATACTCACGAGGTGAAGCCTTGCGGCGTCGGGGAGCGGTAGGTCCGCGTGATAAACAGCGGAAAAGGAAGCGGATAGGACCTCTGTATTGTTTTCCTGGAATTTTTAACTCAATTATCGGCTAATTTGCCCAGATATTGTGGTTTTGCCACAGTCGAATTTATGAAATTATGCGCAGTGTACAATCACTGGCGAGTATTCGGGAATTTTCGAATATTCGGAAATTCCCGAATATCAATTTTCGAATACGAATCGAATATCAAACATATTCGATTCGTATTCGAAATTTCGAATATTCGCACACCCCTACTAACTAGGTGTTGTTTTCCGTTTTTCCAGAGACATCAAAAAGAGTAATCACCTCTGTTTTTAATAGCTATGGAAAGCCTCATTACTGCATAAAGTGTCTTCATTTTGTCCATTCAACACTTGCTGGTTTCTCTGTCTTAAAGCGGGCCTCAAACTCGAGTTATTGTGCTTTTTATTTTTCATTCTCTCTCTTCTTTTCAGGTTGATGAGGCCAAGCAGGAACTGCAAGAAATTGTGGAGTTCCTGAGAAACCCAGAGAAATTCTCCTCCCTTGGGGGCAAGCTGCCCAAAGGTATGCGTGTACATAATTTTTTTTAGGTTTGTTAACAAATTGCTACCCTGCACTGCTTATGGTGGGGTGTAAAAATGACTAACGAAGAGTCGTACTCATTTGGAAGAATAGCTAAAACACTTCATTTCTTTACAAGTCATTTCAGTTTAGTGTTGCTGGTGATTAAAAAACTTGTGCCTTGACTGCAGGTGTGCTGCTGGTGGGGCCCCCTGGGACAGGCAAGACCTTGCTGGCACGAGCTGTTGCTGGCGAGGCAAACGTCCCCTTCTTTCACGCGGCGGGCCCCGAGTTTGATGAGATCTTGGTCGGCCAGGGGGCACGGAGGGTCAGGGATCTCTTCAGTGAGTGCTAGCCAGTGTTGGCTACATCATCGTGGCGGCTTTTGTGCATACTGTTTATTGTTCTCATGTGTCAAATCAGATCTAAGGTTATTTAGCTTCAGCTGGTACAGAAACTTCAATTTAATCTGAGCACAGAGGGCTTGTTAAATGCTCAGGCAGCCGGGTGAATCACCATCAAATATTTACCATCAGTGAACAATGAAATTTGAACGAAATGAATGAAAAATGAGTAAGGCAATCGACACGTGAGCAACATAATGAGATCTTAGTTGAGCGAAACTGAATGCCCTAGCGCATTTGATTCTCACTTTGAAGTTGTAAAGACCGCTCTTTGCAAGTTTTAATAGCGACAACCTGTATTTCCTCGTTGGCGGCTAATATTTTTTTTCTTGTGTTGACGTATCAGTTACTCTGTTTTCATTTAATTTGGCGCTGACGTTACATGCAAAGTTCTCCACAAATGCAGAAATATGCAGGTGCGTAGGTAAATGTGCATCGATGCAGATTATTTGTACTACTGCATATGGGTACAGTGGACTCTCATATAATTTGGACTAGTTTATTCAAACTGATGCAGTCTCATCAGCATTATGGTCTTGAATCGACATAAATCAACAGAAATTTTCAGTTCCCTTCGAGTTCTAATTGCCGAGAGTCGACTGTATTGTCCACACAAAATACAAATCAAACCATATGAACGAAGACTCTTGCATGTGTCTTTTTGGTGTGGTTGCAGTCTGGTTAGAGCTCCTCTTTTTTTTTTTTTTGAAAACAGCATTTGACATGTCTGCGGTGCTTTCGCATGCGGTTGGTGCTGGCATGTATATATACTCTCCAGTTTCTGTGAGGCTGTTTGTACTAATAGCGGTTGTGATGTTGGTTCCAGGCACTGCAAAGATGAGGGCTCCTTGTGTGGTGTTCATAGATGAAATCGACTCGGTGGGAGCGAAAAGAACCAACTCGGTGCTGCACCCATATGCGAATCAGACCATCAACCAGCTGCTCACAGAAATGGATGGGTATGACATGCTGGATATCAGTTGTGTGTGTGGTCTTTTTGGCAGATTTTAATGTCTTGTATGAGAAAAAAAACTTTAAAGGGCACCTTTTTCTTTGTTTCAATTTTGTGAAATCCTTGTCATGCAGTGGCTATGTTACACTTTTGAAACTTTATAAGTTCATTGATTTGGCTAGGGGGTAGTCTTCAACACCTTAAAGCATTAATATTGCACAAAATGAGATGAGATGGAAAGAAGTGGTTCATGCAAGCACATGTCTTCAATTCAAATGGAATTTGCTGATTGGCCAGGTATGCAGTACTGGTGTACTTCTTGCAACCTTGGAAAAGATAGAACATGAAAAGAAGGAAAACATGCCAAAGTAGATCTCCTCAGCAGATGCTAGTTGAATGCAACTGCTTGTGTGTGTCGCTTCCTCTTCGTCCCGTGCTTGTTTGTGCGCTATTAATGCCCCAGCACATATGAGTGCACTGTGTCTTGTCTCATTTCTTCTTTTCGCTTCCTTTTACTGAAACACACTTGCCATGTTCTCACTTCTGTTTTATGTGCAGTTTCAGGCAGAATGAGGGAGTTATTGTTCTTGGCGCTACTAACCGAAGGGACGACCTTGACAAGTGAGTATGGCATTGCGTTTCCTGCTGTTTTGCGAGATTGTAATTCTTCTGTTTCACGGCAAAATCATTAAAAAGGCTGCCAGGTGTGCATTCAGAAAGGCGTTTTGTGCGCAAATTTATTGGTGTGTGCCAACGACACTTTGCCTCACTTTGGAAGGACCCCATTTTTCTCTCTTGTAGCGCCATCCTTGGCTGTTCTTCACTGCAGTGTAGAGTAATGAAACCACAGCAGCAGTAATTTTCTAATGCGATCAAGAGTAGAGAAGGCGAAGTGATGTGAAAAGTTATCATCAGAGGCATGCATTGTAGTGCACTGCACGTTAGACAGATCAAGGTGGCTTCCACCCTGATCTGTGCGTGCCATAATCGGGCTTGTACAGTTGCAAAGGAGGGCTAAGTGACTTCTAATGCTGACTTCTAATGCTAACTTCTAATTTGCTGCCTAAGGGTTGGCTAAGAGTTATTGTAATTTTTGCTGCATAGCTAATTTCTCGGAGACCTGCATTACGGCATTCCTCGTAGCCCACATGCCAGTTTGGGATGTTAAACCTGCCAAACCGCCCTCTCGGCTGCGTTGACTTTGCGTGCCATGCATTTAGAGGGTATTGCAAACTGGAGGTGGTGCACTGTGATGCCAATGTCAAGTCTGATTGGTCATGTAAGAAGTTGTATCAAAGGACCTACCTTAATGTCATTTTTTTTGGAGTGTGTAGTACATATTGCCTTTTGTGTGAAGCTGTCAACTAGGTTTTAGCTAAACTATTTGTTCTACAAGCAAAGGCCTGGACCCTTCGGCCTCCGCGAATGTGAGCACGCAACTTACACTCTGTGCTTGCTCTTTAAAATATCTGTGGCCTGAAGGGTTTTTGGAGCTGCCTTTGAAGGGCTGCAAGTTGGCACGCTTGATTGCCCAGGGCACTGTTGCGGCCCGGTCGTTTCGACGTAGAAGTCCAGGTGCCCGTGCCGGACCTGGCAGGTCGCAAGGAGATCCTGCAGCTTTACCTGGGCAAGGTCAAGCTTGCACCCGATGTGTCGCTTGATGTCCTCGCACGTGGGACGACGGGTTTCACTGGTGCAGACCTTGAGAACGTGGTGAACCAGGCTGCCCTGAGGGCAGCCATTGATGCCGCTCCAGCCGTTTCCATGCGCTACCTTGAGAATGCCCGGGATAAGGTACTCATGGGTGCGTACTATGCCTTCATCTTTGCTCTGGCCTACAGGGTACTGTTGCTTGACAGGTGTGTGGAACTTGTAGGTTTATCCCTTTCAGGTCTGCGTCATCATTTGTGGATGCAACCAGAACATTATGAAATCCTCTTATACAAGTTACAATGTTTACAAATGTGGGTGCATTTAAAATGGGCTGAAATCTGAAAAACATTGGTTTGAACCATCTCCAGACAGGCGTGCGAAATGAATGCAAATAGTTATTTTCAAGATGAATCAATTCGCATTTTATAGTAGCTCTGGTAAGGCTGCAATGAGTGTTTTTTTTTTGTTGCTTGTTTTCAATCATGAGTGCTTTTAAAAATGTGAAAAATGTGCCGATTTGTTCACATAAAGGCTTCGTGCCAGGAGTGAATGAAAAGAAGTTATCATTGTCACTGGAGTGGTTGTAGTGGAGCTTTTACAGTTACTATGTACGGTCCGCGTCGCACTTGAGTAGAGCATGCAAGTGGCATGTTACCCAGCCAACAAACTGGCACCTTCCTGCAACTGCTAGGCTGTAGAAGTAAGGCTACTGCGGACGTAGCACCATATAGGCATTGCCAAGCACGTTACCCAAAAACCATCAGCTGCTCTATAATACAGTTTTATTGTCTGGTGTGCACTGGCCAAGCGCTCTACACAAGGATGACACAGCTGTACAGCTAGGTTAGAGGCAGTGTTGTAGCCGTTACCGAAAAAAAGTAACTAAATACGTTAGTCGTTACGCTAAGAAAAAAGGGATGCGTTACCGCCCTTTGTTAGATACAAAAAAATGTAACACGTTACCATTACTAAGAAAAGTATCGCATGTTAGTTTTCCGTTACTCCATGGCCATAAATTTTAATTAGTGCATCATCGCAGCAAGAACTCACGATAACAATTTTATAAAGCTCATATTTTACATAAAACTTCTAGCCCAAACTGATTTTAATTGAAATCCTGATTTAACCAGAATACTTTGCCCAAATGTGCAGGAGCTTAGCAGTGTTTAGTGGCCTATAGTTACATGTGATGGCTTCTAACTCTAAGGCACATGGTGAAGCCACTTCTGAATGTGACATTTAACACAAAATGACACTTCATAATTAATTCTAACTTCACAAAGAAAACATTGCTTAACTTTCAACAAATATATAGTAATTCTGAAAAACGTGGTGCTCCAAAATGCTCGGCATGCTTCCACACTTTAGAGAGTTGTATGTGTGAGTGGTTTGGGAAGGGGAGCTAGGTGAAGGTAAGTGTGTGATAGTGTGTTCGTGCACGTGTTTCTTGCTTTATGGCTATTCTGTATTTTTTTTTTAGTTGGTCGCATTGTCAAGGTCAGGTGTTTTCTGGCATGCAACAAGGGTCGTCAAGAGCACGTGTACATTTTGTTTATTTGCAACATCACTTTAGTTGGTCTGCTCTTTTTTTTGAAAAAGGGGCAGAAGGTGAACAATCTGAATTAAAAGTAACCAGTTACGTGACACCTCACGTTAACGTAAGTACGTTATAGTTCTGAAATAGTAACGGGTATGTTACTAAGCTACCGAAAAAAGTAACGCGTTACCGGTAACGCCGTTACTTGTAACGCGATACTGCCAACACTGGTTAGAGTTGGTGTTTGCTGGAAAGTAGTGAACCTTACAGCATTTTACTTGAATCTGAACAGGAAGTGCATGTTGTGATGCATCGCAGGGCCCGAGCGCAAGTCACGCATTCCTGACGAGGAGGCGAACCTGATCACGGCGTACCATGAAGGTGGCCACGCACTGGTGGCACATTACTCCAAGGAGGCCCACCCACTGCACAAAGTCACCATCATACCCAGGGGCCCCTCGCTGGGACATGTGAGTGCCCTCTCAGCGCATTGCAATGGTTCGGCGGCTGTCGCTGTCTGGCATGATGCGTGGTATCGTGGGTTCAACACCTTATTGCAGTGACTGCGTCTCATCTGGGTAGAGTGGACATATTGATGGTCATTAAAGAATGCTGGGTGACCAGTGTTATTCGAGAGCCTTTGATTACAGCAGGGGTTCTCAAAAGACTGGGCTCTACAAGAACCCTTTAGATCCTTGGGTGTGCTTTTTGGGCTCTTCAGACCCTAGTTTCCTTTACCCAATTTATTTTGGGGCTAATCATACTATTATTGCTCATAGCTAAGGCCTCCAGTTTCCTGCAATTCCACAAAAAATAAAAAATTTAAGGATTTTTACAGGATTTCGTACTGGGAGCAAAATTCTCATTTTTCGATACAGTTATGGTTAGGAACTACAGAACACTGGGGAAATGACTCATTTACCTAAGTTGCATGAATATAACACAACAGGGAGTCTGAAACCACAGGAAAATTTTTAAAGAAATATTACACAACAGCTACAGCATAGATGTGTCTAAATATGCATCCTTCTCACAGTCGCGGCAATCCCGGCACAAGCATGCGCACACGCTAACTGAATACTCATGCCGAACGAACACTCTCAAGCATTCTTTCTTTCCTTTAGCCATCAGCGAATGGAATCAAATTGATCCATCGATTACCATGTCATACTCACTATCTTCCTTCGCCTCAAGATTAGTAGAATGTAACAAGAATCAGTAAAGTGCCAATAGTCCTACATTTTACCAGATGACTGCCCAACAATTCATTATTGACATCTCTTGATACTATGTTATTTTTAAGATTGATTGCATTGTCTATTGTCACCAGTTACCTTCCTTCTTTCTCGCTTTCTTCTAGTTCCTATTGTTAAATACTTTGAATACTAGCATGCTGGCTGGCATGAACGACTGCTGCTGTACTTGTTTTCTTTTTTCTTATAGTTCTGAATCTTCAAGGTATTCTTGGTAACCTGCCTACTAGTAGCTATTAGCTACTAGTAGTTAGTAGTTAGTTAGTAGCTACTAGTAGTTATCTAACACTTATTCTAAATGTTCTCTCTTTTGTTGATCTGCTTGTCATTTCTCTTTTGGGCTTTGAACTTTATATTGGACTCATTGCCCACCTGCTACGGCCTCTTACCGAGACTGGCAGTATTGTATATAAAAGATAAAAAAATAATAAAATAACAATACCCCAACCCTTTTGGCCGACCATAGCCAAAGGAAGATCCGCTGTAGGTCAGGTTTCCACAAGATAAAAGGTCTGAGTTTGCAGGCATGCCTAGACTTTGTCAAGAATCGCCAGTCTTTGCTTCTGAGTCTCAAGTGTCCCTGAAAACTGCTGCTAGAGAACTGAAGTCCAGTGACAGAGACCTTGCACAGTTTCTTTCTGAGCGAGACGAACAAGGTGAAGATTTCGACATTTTGTCTCCCTTGGTTGGATTGGAAGAAGCGTCCCCAACACTCTCTCTGCCAGTCTTTCAAATATTTACCAATCACAATCAACTCTGTTGACACAGAGGGCTCATTCATTTGTTATGGAGGTCTAGTATCAAAGAAGCGCCATTCTTTGAGTGAAGATAACCGGAAAAATTACTCGATGCTGAGTTAAAACAGCCACCTTCAATTTTAAAAGCGGGATCGCTGTAGCATTTAAGGCATGTGCTTGAAAAAGAAACTTGCACATTTTTTTAATGCATGTTGTACTTCCCGCGAAATTTCACAGGTTCTTAATTCTACATCCACGATATTCAAAATTTTCCACCGCAGAAAGTTAGGAGCCTTATTCATAGCAGGCTATTTCACTACGCATCCTCTCATTATTAGTAGTTAAATTTGAGCATTTCTCGAGGGTCTGCACGTTCTTTTTGCATGCAAGTCAAGCAAGAAGGTACAGAAGCCAGAACACAAAGGGTTCATCAACACCATTTGAAAGCTGTTTTAAAAGATAGAGAATCCCTGCACTACAGTATTGTAGCTCACACTTCTAGCTTTGAAACATGAAAAAATCGTGGTGTTCAGTACTGAGTTTGAAGTAGACATTCCAGTGAATTTTGAAAGCCTGTCCTTCCTGAAGTCTACCTGTCCTAGCAGTGCTGAAGAAAGAGATCTATTGGCACCCAATGGTAGCCAAAAACCATACACTGGTGGGAGCTAGCAAGGCTGCTGTGTCTTTTGCTTGTAGAGTGTATCGCACCAAATGAAGAAAAAGAAGCGGAAATTGCAAAATTAGGCAAATTTTTTGTTAGCCCTTAGGACTAAGAAGAAGCTAGCCACATATTTGGAATTTGAAGCTTTGAAATTCTGAGCTTTTTGGCCAAATTCAGCAGTGTAAGATAGCATTTGTGAAATATTGGATCTGTCTGCCTGAAAACACAGACCCCAGGATGTATAACTAATGCAGCTAATTTTCTGTGCACGGCAAAAACTTGCACTAAACAACTAGTTAACTGCTAACATTTCATGCTTACATCTGCTTGGCGGTTAGATATGGAAACGACACGTAATAAGAAGATGTGAGAAAATTTGTTGAGAATGCTAGCTATTGGGAGCGAGTGAAAACTTTATTGGCTACAGTAGAATCTCGTTACAACGAACTTCACGGGACCGCCGAATTTCAATCGTTATTTTGAAATATCGTAGTACTGAAAAACCATTATTTTCATGTCAGTAATGCATCACAAGAACTAAAATTAGGTACCTTTGCAGCAGATTTATGTGTTGGTAAGTAAATAATAAACGATAACGCTGGGCACAGTTTAACTACAATTTATTGCTTGAAAAAGTCTTATCTTCTTCTGGCGAGTAGACGACAAACGCTGCAGGACGAACGTCTCCACATCCTCGACCTTCCTGTGCACGTCATCGGGGACATCTTTGCAGCGCCCGAGGAATGATCGGGTCTTCTCTAGAAAGACTAGGACATCCGAGCTGGAAACAATCTCTTCCTCTTCGTGCGCTGATCCAGTGTTGGCATCGTCTTGCTCACGCACTTGATTCACGATGTCTTCGGTGGTGAGCTCCGCGGATGTAGCCGCCGCGCTGTCGCTATCCACATAATTCGAAAGTCGCTGTCCACGGTAGTTGCCCAGCCGCAGACGTTTTCTTGAGGGAGCCAGCTGCGACACTCGATGTAGTTTTACGATCTTGTCCCGATCTTGGAACATCGTTGCTATTGTTGACGGTGTAATGCCAAGCTCCCTGCACAAGTTGCTTGCTTTTTTCCAGCAGCTGCGACAGAATGTCCGCTTTTTCTTTAAGCGAAAACTGGCGTCGCTTCTTTTTAACGCGGGGGCCAGGAGAACTCATTGTCAGCAAAGCTAATGCACAACACAATCACAGCGCCGATAACTTCGCAGATCCTAACGTTCGCTGTCGACGTGGTGACACTGCGCTGAATAGGCTTAAGACTGCTGCGCAGTACGTATGTGACCACACGCTGGGTGGATAATGGCCTTACCCTTTGTATCGGGTGGCAGCTCGCGCCGCCTCGCGTGATGGCGATACCGCTGGGGCTGTATCCGTTGCAACGAGTTCCCCAGCGCATAGCTGATGCTTCGGATGATGATGACAGGCGTCAGCTTCAGGGATTTGGTACGGAACTTCGTAATAACGAAGCGTTTTGCGACGAATGCGAGATTAAATTACATACGTTATTCTGAAATATTCGGTAATTTGAAATTCGTAGTACTGAAAGTTTTTTACATTGAAAGTATAGGCATTTTGGCGGGGATTTTAAAAAAATTCGTAAATCTGAAAATTTCGTTAATCTGATGTTCGTAGTAACGAAATTTTACTGTATTGGCTTCTGAGAGTATTCATTGTTGAGTCGAGCAGGTGGGTCCTTAGTCCAGAGCTCCAGCAGCCGCGGCTGCGGTGCATGCCCGGTCAACCAACCGGACTTCATTGTCCAGGTATTCGCTGGACGGTACGGCCTCCCTCTGCTCTGGTGTGGGATTCTGTATGTGTGGCAGTGCTGTGATTTTCTGGCAGCTTTACGTTGTATGGTATAGCATTGCTCTGTCTCCGCACCATGGACTTGTGTCTCGATATAGAAGGCTGACACTTGAAACCTTAGTGACTCATTCAACCCTTATGCCCATGCAGACTGCATACATTCCCGAGAAGGAGCACTACCATGTCACCAAGGCCCAGATGATGGCAACAATGGATACGCTCATGGGAGGCAGGGCTGCTGAGGAGCTTGTGTTCGGAACTGAAAAGGTCACTTCAGGTAAGGATTGTTGCACTGCACGGTCCTAAAAAAGTCTCCACATTTGCTGTGCAATCTTGTGGACGAGTGAGCTTGTTTTGTGTGTGAAGGGTCATTGGAAATGTGCGGAATTTGTTAACATTGTGTAAGCATGCTGTGAGGCTATGCAGTGCAAGCTTACGTGACTAGCGAATTTATTTTCATAATGAATGCTTTTTTTCTCCCCAAAAAACACACGGATATTTGGAGAGGTGCATTCAGTGTGTGGGGTAATGTATTAGCAAACATTTACAATTTAAAAACCAGAATAGTTGCTCTTTCAGCTCTGGTTGATCCTATACCTTGATTTTTTATAGGATGTTTATGTGATCATGTGGTTTCATAGGGTTTTATGGGTGACCGTTCGGATACTTCACTGGTATAGCCATTGTTGTCCTTTCAGAGTTTTGTGTCATCTTTAAATTTAACGTTAAGGAAACTTGTTTAGCTGAGGCAAAGAATGGCCAACGTATAATCATACCATATTTACTCGCATAATTTACGCACCCCCAGCGTACCCGGATTTTGTTTAAAATGTTACTCGCATATTTTGCACTTCCTGCTGTGCAAGCACGCCAGCATGCTTATGGGTGCACGCAGGGCAGGCTTGGGAAGATCTGCGCAGGTGAGTGAGGTGTCAGAAAAAATGTCGGTAATTTGTTTGTAAATTCCTTCCGGTAAGAAAAGGTCAATTAGCTGCCGTTTACCTGGCTCACTTGCACCGACGGTCACTTTTCCCGTATGAACGGCTGCAAGAGCAAACTTCCGGTAACCTCCGAAGCATGTGTCGTGCCAGAATCCGAAACTACTGAAACATTGGCTATTCTGATGGCTGCTACTCAGCCGGGCTGCATGCAAGGGCGCCGTTTAATCGCCTTGTATCTCCATTTGCCTCTCACTGCTAACTTATCGCTTTGAGCAGTGCACGTGTAAATATGCCATCGTGCAGGGAACTACGCAACATGGGTCTAGGGAGGAGGGGGAGTATTCATCCACATTAAAGTCAACTTTTTTTATTTCAGCAGTGATGGGTGCAAGTTGCGAGGTTGACTTACACGTGGCAATATATCGTATACATTCCGTGTTTTGATGTTTGTAGAGATTTTTAGGATGTGTTTCCGAAATCTGAGCATAATCTGCACACCCCCTTTTTGAAGCCATAATTTTAGGAAAAAAAGGTGCACAAATTATGCGAGTAAATGCAGTATTTCAAAATGTCAGTGCAAGATGTGATGTTGCTGCTCTAAATTGTTTTATCCTGAAGAAAGCAGCTTCAGGAATGCGCTGTTCAATTTGTTTTAGTGCGAAAGCACTTCTAGCTGCACTACCTAGGTTTCAGCAGTGTGTGTCTGTGTATGCATGTGAGGCCGCTGAGTTGCAAGTGTAACTGGATCACTGGTGCAATGGACACCTCAGTTGCATTGTGAGTAGGTGGTGGTGTCCACCTGCAAATTGAGGCAGTTATGTGCCTTTCCTTTTCCCAAAACGAACGGAAGGTTACTGGCTCCTTGGGTCAGTGGACACCTCAGTTGCGCTTTGAGGTATGTGGTGATGTCCACCTGCAAAAAAATTGTGCTTTAGCACACTATTTCATGCTTAGCAATGCTAAGCCACCAGCCATTTTTTACCTGCATATGGTGGAGGAAAAACTGTCATTTTGTGTTTCTGTAGCATGCACCTGTATTTTTTAAGCTATTGTGGCACATGGACACTGAACATCATTAGGTGCTAGTAAATTATCTTGTGAACAGGTCCTAAACAAGGAACAGAATGTGGCACTCAGTTAATGATAACCAATTCAGGCCCAGCTGGGCCCTTGAAGGATTAGAGCTGATGTGGCCCTGCCATGAAGACTTACCTTATCGTCTGAACTACGAAAGAATAGAACTGCACCAGGATCAGCAGAGGTGCATTAGAGAGGAGATGTTAGGAGTGTGGATAAGGAGGTGCGGCAGAAAGGCTGTCAGTGCATGCACCCTGTGCGATGCCACGCTACCAGCCAGTTCCTTTCAAAGACTAAAGACATTTTGTAGATCAGTATGTGAACTCCTTAGACCTCAGCACTCAAGCACATATTGAGCTCGCTTTTGGTGTCTGAGGGGATCAGGTCTAGAAGTGCAGCTCTGTCTCCTGCTCCGATACCACAGTATTCACTCTGCCTGTGAGACAGCGCCTCATAAAGGTTGCATATTACGTTAAGCATGCCAGCTGAAGCCTTAACATCACTGATTCTCATTGCCCTTCCTACAAAAGTGTGCGTTATTTAACTGAAAGTGGGGAACTAAATGTTTTTTTTTTTTTCATATCTACTGCCATATTAAGCTTATTAACCTCAAGTTCAAACAAGCTGTGGCAACTCATTCAGTCGCATGTGGAAATGTGGGGATAGTATTCATGATCAATGGTATATTGACCTCTTAAGATACCTATTCCTCTTGCATATTTAGCATATCATTGCATTGTTGTTTGTTGGCCCCTGCAACTCTTGCACTATGCCAAGTGCAGCCAAGATGTTCTTAACTCAGAGTGCACTTTGTGTTCTCTTGCATGTCCTTTCCATGGTAGGTGCATCAAGTGACCTGAAGCAGGCAACTGCCCTCGCTACCAACATGGTGAAAGAGTGGGGCATGTCAGAAAAGGTGTGTCATGTCAATGTCTCCTTGTGAAAATACCTATGTCCAGTCGTGCCTCTGATTGAAGTGAAACTAAGGATGCCTCCATCCAGTTTTTGTTTTGCTGAAAATCCATTTGTCTGTTTTTTTGGTGGCTCTATTTATGTTTGTTCACCAGCAAAAAACGTTCATTGCAGAGAAGTTTGCAGTTGATATTGGTTTATTTTTTTCCTGCCACTCACTCACTTCAAACTCGGGCTGTTGATGATGACGATGCTGATAGTGAGGGGAATCACATGCTCCATGATCTCTGGCAGGAAGTGGTTGGCACTGTGGTCTAGGCTCAGATATCCAGACAAAAGCATTCTCAGTGCTATCGCAGTTTTCTTGTGAAAACGGCTTGTGGTGGTGACGCCTGTATTTTTTGGCTTTTCTGCTGTTTTCATTGAAAGTAGAATCTTTGTCATTAGAATATAACGCGAATCGTTCGATAAGTCAGCTTCAGTTTGTATCAGGTGTACAAAGTTGGGCTTGTTGGTGTAAGTTCATTCTTGAAAGAGGCCCGAAGGTTGGGTTGAAAGAGAGGCAGGCAATGCTCAGCGCTCGTGCTGTCAGTTTCTCTTTCATCCCATCTTTCACGGTTTTTTCGTGAATAATTTGTCCTCAGTGTCCCATTAACTTTTTGAGTAGACTGCAGTTACCGATGTACTTGTGCTGAACTGGAGCAGTGATTTCTCTCTGTAGGGCCAGTTCCTGCTATAAATGTTGTGGATTGCCCACTGTGGCGGCCGAGCGGATATACAGTGTTCAGCTACTGAGCACAGTTTCACAAGGCTGGTCCAAGCTGCAGTGACTGGTGCAGGGGAGGCAAATTGCAAAAATATATTCCTGTTCTGATATTTTGGTGCACATAAGAAGATTGCAGAGCATCAAAATTAATCTGGAACCCTCTACTGCAGTACACTTTATAGTCCATGCAGTAGTTTTGGCTTTTGAAAAAACCTTGTCAATCATTCATTCGTTTTAAATTGTGAACCGAGAGCCCTGTGGCAGGAATATGCCATTGGAGCAAGCAAAGGGGCTGCTGTTCTAGCTACCGTCGTCTTGCTACGGCGAGACCAAAGCACTTGTGACCAAGCATGTGGCTCTGACCGTTCCGTTACGCACATTGTCACCTCAAATGGCGTTGTGTCTCAGACGTTCTTGTCTTCCAGGTGGGGGTGAGGACATTTGACGAGGATCGCAGTTCGCTGATTGTTGTCAATGAGCTTGCACCAAACACGGCTGAAGTTATTGACACGGAGATAAAGCGGCTTCTACATGTGAGTTCGCAGTGCACATCTGCATTTGTAAACATCACACTGTGTAATCTGATACTGGTAAATCTCGGGGCTGAATTGAAAAGCTTCAGAAGGCACTGTACAAAGCAGTACCTAATTTGGTGGCATGCAGAGCACTTGTCTCTTGTGCATGGGTAAATACGTATTTACTCATGTAATTTGCACCCACGTGTAATTATTGCACCCCTAATTTACTGCCCGGATTTGTAACAAAAAAAAATTTGCTCTCATCAGCATGCACACGTGTTGGCACAGGGCAGGCTTCAGAAGATCGGCACGGCTGTGTCGCCGTGCAGTTGCGAAAGATGAGTGATTGGTGTTAACAAAAACTTGGGAGATGCTTAAGGTCCACCTTAAGAGTGAAACTTGACGATACTATCCACAAGGCGGCATCACTCCGCACTGCTCCTGAAGGCCCCCATTTGCAATGGAAACTTTCGACTCTGCTTCCTCAAGGATGAACAATGACATCACACTCACTCACAGCGCTCGTGGTGGCGTTTGCGAGAAGTGGAAAGCTTCCGTTCTCTCAAGCTGTGCAAGGCCTCCACCGCTGGTGCTCCCGGGATTTTTCAGGGGCGAACGGCATGACAAAGCCGCAGCAGCGTTAGGCTCCAGCGACACCGCCGCCGACAACGTCCGCTTTTCTGCGTCGCGCCTCACTGCTGGCTTTGTGACTGTATCGTTGTGCGTTTATTGCTTTGAGCTGCGCACACGTCGTCATGCCATCATGCGAGGAACTACATAATGTGAACCTGGGCCGGGTGCGGATGCAGGGGAGGGGAAGGAAGTAGGCGTTGATTTATATTTGGAATCAGCTATCTTTTGGCTAGTGAGTGGCACGAGTTGCGGGGTCGACTACATGGCAATATATACAGTAAAATCCCTCTATAGTAAACTAGCTCTAATCAGCAAAAATCATTACTATATCAGTGTGTTTGCTATATCAGTTGAAATCTAAGGTCTGACGAAATCTCGTCTGGTCAGGTATTAAGTAATTCATTTCAACAGAAAAAAGGAGATGCCGACGAAAGGTTTGTGTCAAAACAAGATGTTTCGGCTTTCATACAGAAGCCTTCTTCACTGAAATTTATTCTAGAAGAGCAGCGCTTCAATCTGCTTCAATAATCGTCACAGGCATCTTGTGTAGGTTGTCGGGAAATTGCCAGTGTTATGGTTAAGTCTTTTTTCAGTAGTCTGAATCACCATGGACCAAGGACACAAACCTTTGGTCGGCGTCTTCTTTTTTCTGTTGAAATGAATTACTATGTCAGTTGTTGGCGATTGCATGGCTCTGACTATGCTCTGGCTGCTTACTAAGCGCGAAGTGTTGGTTTATAAAACACTCAGAAATACCTTACATCCTGCTCTTATTGTCCCTTTACGCGATGATTACTTACCAGTTACCACATGCTAACACATTTTCAGCATTGTTTACATCTTGTACCACATTTACATGAGTGCCTGCAAAAGTAAAGCAAGTTCGATTCCACGTGAGAAACCAAAGCTTTCCATGATCACGGCGTTCTTTTCTGTGGGTTCAGCGTCATATAAGAGGCAGTAGTTAATAAATGCACGCGACCAAGTCAAGCGCGGCAAAACCGCCCATGCAGTTGCGCCTCCGCTTCTTGCCGCTGCATCTCTCTGCTTCACGCTGCCGTGCGTTACGAACGCACGCCCCTTTTCTACACCTCACTGCACTTTTACTGGCTTTCCTTTTTTTCAGCGACCCGCGCCGCCTTCTTTCTACGTTCATAGCCAGCTTTACTTTTTCCGTGCACGCCGCGCGCTTTGCCTCACGGCCTCAAGGTCTTCGAAAAGTTGGCTTCTGCCTGCGGCTCTCTAGCTTAGTGGTGAAGCCATCTGAACGAGCGCTTTCGGTATCAATTTGCCTTGGGATCGCAGACTTCGAGCGTGCCGCAGTGTCATCATTCCGCTGAAAGTACATCACCACAGCCAAACGCTCTTTACTATAGCCATTTCTTCGAAAAAATAGCTTTACTATAACCGAAAAAAATGTACACTTGTCTATAGAAGGCAAAATGGGGGGACCATTGCTTAACTTTACTATATCTGGTTTTTTCCATAATAGAGTTTACTTATAGCGGAGTTCTACTGTACTATACATTGCGTGGTATGACCTCTGTAGAGTTTTATAGGGTGTGTTTGCGAAATTTCCGCATAATTTGCATGCCCCCTCTTTGAAGCCTTAACTCTAGGAAAAAAAGTGTGCAAATTACACGAGTAAATGGGCAGTGTGGTTGGGAGGGGTGGTCCTGTTTGTACAATGCAGTCCTTGAACTGTCTCCATCATAAAAAATGAGGTCAATTCAGTTTTCCCTCAGTAAATCCCTCTTTTTTTTTTTGAGGGCAGGGGAATGGGCAGTCAATCACTCGCCCATTCCTTAGAGGGGCTCTGAAGGGGGCTCTAATAAAGTTGCGGCATGTCTGGGATATTGAAGCATGCCGCTTCACGAATAGTGTTCAGCAAGGATTTTTTTAAATGCGCCTTGTAGAAGCTGAGTTATCTGTAGTTAAAATTTGAATGTCAGCGCCTTCGCGCCTTTCGCTCTCCTCTCGTCACTTTTTGCACGCTGGAAGGTAGGCGCTTCTTCGCCGACCTCCCTCTGGGAGCAGAGCTTCCTGACCCGCCGGAGCTAAGCGGCTCATTGGCTGAGGCCACGGTAGCTGCCTGACGTCTGAAAAAATTAACCAATGGCCACCTCTCACCTTCTCTACGCAGATGCGGGGGACGGAGGAGGGTGCGAGCATGAAAAAGTCGCCGAAAAGGGCTCGCCAACTTTGACGCGTTATTGTAGGTCGTCTGCTGCGTGTAGAAGAGTATTATTTGGCTCTGGTTTTCATGGCAACACAGTGCAGTGATTAAGTGAGTTAATGTGCTCTCCTCGGAAGGCGTTTCAGAGCCCCTTTAAGCCTGCCCCTGCCCTTCTGCTTACATCCATTGTGTATGTTTTCAGGTTAGCACAGTATACCATGCGAGTCTTTGTGATGCTCACATTCACTCTTGTCATGGTCTGTTTTTTCTCTGCATTGCAGGAGTCCTATGAAAGAGCCAAGGCAATTTTGAAAACCCACCAGAAAGAGCACAAGCTTCTGGCAGAGGCGCTGTTAAAGTACGAAACTCTCGATGCTGAAGACGTCAAGCAGCTGCTTAGCGGAAAGGACCTGTCCCAGATTCGAAAAAGGTAACCCTCCTTGCTTAGTCCTGTTGGTATCTCGGCTACAAACAGTTCACACAGGACACACTATAGGGCTGACAGGATGCCATTGGCCCGTTTCGTTTGGTGTAGTTCGCTAGTGTAGATGCTGGGTGACACTTCTACAGACTCAATAGCTGCTGTCTTGTCCGAAAACATGTTGTTCACTGAGGACCATGTGTGCTTATTGAGAAGTAGCGGGGTATGCTTAGATAATTGTGAGAGGGGAGCTTGCCTCATATCATGTCAGTGCTCACAGCAAAGAAAAAAAAAAGTTGAGAAAGGTGAAAGATAAATTGTTCTTAATGCCTTGCTAAACCACAATTGCTGCTGGTTGTATGTTGTACATTCTCTATGGCAAGGGCTTTTGCAGGCCCGTTTTTTGCACCCAAGCAGTTTGGTTTGACCATGTCTGAGGTGGTTCTGATGTTGCTGTTGGGGGTGTTCGTGCCAAGTCACTTGTCCTTTTACGCACATGCTGTACATTGGTTACCATGGTTACTGAATGAGATTCATGTACTTCATCTGAATTTACTACTATGAAGGCGAGGTTAAGACAGGACTGTTGTGACTGAATTCATTACCTGTCCAAGTCATTTTATGATGTCTGTACTACAAGGAACAAATTGTGTGATGTTTGCCATGACTTGCATTGGAAAGTTTTGGTTCAGTGTGTGTGAAAATGGTTGCACATGTTTCAAAGTAAATAAACCATTTTATGAAAGGTACAAACTTCAGGGCAAGGTTGTCTTGTGCAATTCGATAAGCGTTTCACACGTTTCCCAGAGTCATAGCTTTTAGTGTTCCTTTGTCAGGAAGAGAAGGCTTTGTCTAGGTAGGTGAAATTATACTGTATTTTGCGTATAATTTAATCATTTTTACAGAGCTGGAGGGCAGCTTTTGCTGCATATGTCGTATACCAGTGAGGCTTAGTTCTAGTAGTTCAGCCATCTCATTTAGCAACGAAACATGTTTTGTGTCTCATGAAAGGTGTCCTAAGCACTTATTTCATGGCAGCATCCAGTTAAGCAGTTGTGCCCATCTGTTGTTTTAGGTGCTCTGGGAGCAGCATGGCTTAATGCTTTGCCAGAAGTGTGTGCAGAATGTGCAAATTAACCTGGTGCAGCAGGGATGAGTGCAAGTGCAGATGAGGACACCGCAGTGTGGAATGGGCATTTTTCTCCAGTGCATTGGATGAAAAAAAAAAGGGGAAAGCATTCGTAAAATCGAGAATAAGTCCCATTTCTACCTTTGAGAAGAATCATTATTAGAGGTGTGTGAATACCAAATTTTTGAGTGCGAATCGAATCATATATATTTCGCAAAACGCAGCTCTGAAAGAAATGGATACCGCAAACAGATCTTGTTTTCACCCATCATCAGCATAATTTGCTACACCTGTAAGGCCTACCAGGCAATAAATAAGGAGGAATCATGTAGTAGTGATAGCTTGTAGACTAATACCTTGTTTACAGTTCTTTGGATAACAATTACAGTTAGCGAAAAAGTTTGGGGCCATCAGTTGGATTGACGAGTAGGAAATTATTTTTCTTTCACTTGCCAATCTATTCCAATTCTGATTTTGTTCTATTCGTAATCGCCTCCTTTATTCATTACCCCCCCCCCCCCCCCCCCCCCCCCCCCCCCCCCCCGAGTCATTTTTACTATACCTGTCCCTCCTCCCCCTTCCTGTCCACCTGCCTCCACAGTTGGCAGGTGGAGGCTTCACACAGATGCCAGACTGTTTTCACCTTCATGGCCCGCCTAATGCTATCGCATAAAAATATATCGCAGTTTGACTTAATACTCTCATGACAAAGGAGCTTACTGAATGCTATCATGAAGCATTGAAAGGTAGCCAGAGACCTCCTTACAGGAGGAGTGACATCAGTGGTCAGTTAACAGTGAGTCCAGGCACTGCCAGCAAAATGAAACCAGATGGCGCATCCAACCTGAGCTGCACCGCGAGCGAGACCATCCCTTCCAAGTGCCTTCACGATGCCTGAAGACAAAGTGCCGGTAGTGCAATGCTGCTCCAAATGCAGCGCACATGAGGACACATAGTGCGCTTAGCCCTCGTGTGCTGGTTTCGCTGGACTGCAAGTCCCGCAATGGGCCCAAACCACCCAAACGCTGTTAGGCGCCTCAATGTGTACGCTGCGCTGTACGTGGTGCGATTCGCGTATCTTGGAGCCAGACATTTCTGCCATGTGTTTTTGCTTGGCTTTGTGGCCCAAAACACGCAGTTTCTATATTTTAATTGGCAAATATTGAGTATTATCAAAAAGGTCGCGCCGAAACACATGGAGCAGTGGGCTATCCTCCATAAGCAGGGCCGCACGGCCAGTTGTTGACTGCATTGTGGCTAAATGCAGTGGCGTGCCGCGCGTGCGCAGTGGCAGCTTTGATGGCAGTCAGTGCATCGATTTTATGTGAAGCCTAACATTACCGCGCGAGGGCTTTTGCCGCATACTTGGCAGCCGATTCTACAAGGGAAGAGCAAGATACTGTCATTTGGAAAATGTTGCAATGTTTCGCCATGAGTTTAAATTGCAGTATGAATCGAATAGTAAGTGGTATTTGCAAGCTGTGAAAATTTCGGATATTGGCACACTCGTAATCATATTATGTTATTTAGTACTTACCTGCAGTGAAATAGTTCTTGAGGCATTTTTTTTTTTTGCTGCTATTACTGTCATTCTTATTGAAAGACATGGGAAAGACCTGCAGTGAGGTAACACAGAGTCCAGGGACATTTGTTAATGTTTATTCAGTTCTTTAGACTTGTTAGTGCTCTATTATTACACTCGAGCTTAATAAAATGTCAATGGATCCTGTAACAAAGAGGCAAAACATTCCTTTTTTTTTTTCAAATGCATCTATTTTATATTTTTACCTCCCAAGACATACTTCTATGTACAGGTTATTTTCTTAACAGCATTATTGGGTAGTATGCATACTCTGCAGACATGTTCAGTTTGCAGAAGATAAATAACATACAATATTAATAGGTTTATCAGATGTGTTTTGTTAAACAGTCTTTTCATACCACAGTGATCCTTTTATTTTTGCAAGTATAAGCCATTGTAGTTTACAGTGAACATTCTTTCCTCTGGCTCAGAGAAAGGCTTTTGTGTTCCTATTATTTATATTCAGTCAAGCTGACGTTACTTTTATGTACATTAATCAGAGTGAGGTCTTATTTACAACTAGCACCCGTGTTATATCTCTTGCTTTACACGTCTAGCTATGTTCTAGCTTTCTTTCGACACCTGCACTGCCCACACAAATAGTTATCTTCCCAGCGCTGTAACGGTGCGCGCGAGCACTTGCGGAAGGAACTGAGACAAACAATAGCAGCGCTCACAATTATCAGAGGGGCAGAGAGAAGCAATGCTTTCATTGCCTGCAGTCTCCCACACGATCTACTTTCCAAACTGGCTGCATGCACAAAGTCCATCCACACTATTCTGTTTCTTTCCATGCAAGCAGTCATGGTCACTTTGTCAGATTCTTCTCTCATTTGTTTGTCAAACGTTCAACGGAGATTGTCAAGGCAAAATAAAAGCAAAGAACCCAGCGTGCATCTGTCGACCTGGGCTACACAGTCGTTGCAAAAGGGTGCCTCTGAAGAAGGCTTGTGGGAGGGCAGGCTCTGTTTTATGTACAGCTTGTGTAGAAATCTCTTCTCTGTGCGCCTACTGCACGGCCCGGCTTCGGCTCTTGTCTTAGGCTTCTGGAATGGACGGCTTTCGGCAGCGTAGGCTGGCATGTGCGCTATCAGGGACCATCAGCGTTTGCGATGCAGTGGTCATTTCTTGCGGTTGAGGACTTTCTCAGTAATACTGATGAGTGCCTGCTTCTCGGGGGAATCGACCCATGGTGCCAAGTGCCGCACAGCTTCACTGCAGTGCTTCTGTGCCAGCAGCCGCGTGTGCTCCAGGCCGTCACTCTGAAAAGCAGTTTGGTTATACGAGATCAATGGCTTTGCAGCATTTTGCACAGCTGGCAACACTGGTGTGCTGGAAAGCGCTCAGTAGCAGAAACTTCTTATCGCATTTCTCGTATTTAACATGTTCAGACATAGCAATAGCTTTAGGTTGATAGCATTGAACTCAGTTGCTTACCTTTAGAACTGCCTCGTAAGCCCTCTCGACATCTCCAGGCTCTGAGAAGCGCCGCATGATCATTGCATTCAGCTCTGGGTACTGGAAGAGGACAAAATATGTGTTGACAGCGTTATGCTGGGTATCATGCAAGAGATAGCACTAGTCACAACATGTAGAAGAGCGATGCCTCCAAGTTACGCGAGGCTAAAAACCAAGACAAAGGATGAGGGTTCTTCACCCTACTAAAGTTGGAGTGCCTTTAACCTGACCTTGAAGTGGAACCCAGCTATTTTTCACAAGAATCTAGCCAAGTGGGAATTGCATGTCTGGTTTGAAGAATGACTTCAATGCTTGCAGGGTGACCATTAGAAATTTCACGTACCTTGTCACAGGCAAAGAGGACAGGCGCAGTTGCAAGTCCTAGCCTAAGGTCAGCAGCAGCAGGCTTGCCCAGGTCAGACTGACTGGATACAAAGTCTAGGAGGTCGTCAACCAACTGAAAAGGCCACAGATAAGTTGGTGTTAGATACGAGGCATTGCAACGCTGTCACTTCACTGCTCACCTGAAATGCAATGCCAACGTTCCTGCCATACTGATATGCTGCCTCCTGGATTTTCTCATCTCCACCACCAAGTATGGACACCTAACAGGCGAAATGGAAAGACAAATGTCTTTCAAGCAACCTGTTTGGCATCTTTCCATTGTTTAATTGCAACATGAAGTGTGTACCATTCACAAGCTGAAAGGTCACAGGCTTGTTGCACAGCACTGCACCTCGCAGCAAAACCACATCTCAAGAAAATGTCAAATGTAGAACTGTAGTAGTAAAACAATATCTTTACTTGGAATTAAAAACCTTAGATAGGATGATGATATGTCGGCTATGGAGCTTAACACTCCACCAGCTGTATGCGTGTGGCTGTGACTATCAAGGCAAGAGCAACACTAGTACAATAATGCTCCCATACACACTTGACAACTTGCCAGCTTCATCATACTGGTACTATCCCTTATCCAGTACAGTAGTGGCGGTACCACTGATGTTCACTCAGGTAGCTGCAAGTTTATAGGATCACAGATGTCAATGCAGCCAGTTTATGAAAGGTTTCCAACTTAACATCCAGCATATGTGAACCACTCACCGATCTGCAAGCGAAAGCTATGAGGCTGGCAGTCTTCTTGAATGTCTTCTGTATGTAGTGAGAGAATCGTTCTCCCTCGTCTTCTTTGGAACCCAGCTGCATGAATTCTCCTTGAACTAAATCCACGAGAACCTGTTAAAACAATCGCACCTGAGTGAACCCGTACAGTTCTCATTGCAGGCATACTTGTGGCTGTCTCAAGATAACCTGCAATGTACTGGCCAACAAAACAGCTGCTCAACAGAACCGACGGGGTCAGGAGTGGAATTTAACCTGGCTGTGCTTGTTTTTGTCTGCTTTTTTGTCCGCAGCAGATTTTTTCCAATGACATGTGCTATCAGAACAGTCCTGATTTTCTTTTTCTTACACCTGTAATCTTTGCAGGCATTGGAAGCAGTGAGAAAACATGCGTGGGATCACTGGGAGGGCATGGAAAAGAAGCAACCATTCTGAAACATGTTTACAAGGTAGAATCTCCACATATTCTGGCTTGTAAAATTGCTTTCAGAATGCCTTTACATAAAGTACGAGCACTCGAAAGAAAAAGTCTAGTTCAAAAAGCAGTTGAGCTGCTGGGATGCAAAATGGCTGAATGAATAATCGCTGCACTGCAACAGCATCAAGGAAACTGAGAAACCGCTCACCTGAGACAGGAAACTGTTGACGTCATTGCTCCCGATCTTGGCAAGCAACTGGGCTGTCCGGGAGAGCACAAAGTCGCCTGCTAGAATAGCCTGTAAATATACCGGGCTCCAGTGTTGTGAAATGTTTCATGGCAAAAGAAAAAAAGAAAGATGAAAAATTTTTCTGTGTGCTGTCTGTGTTTACAGTTTAGGATTACACTACTTTTTGGTCATATATGTGAACTCACCTCCAAGTATACATTTTTGCAGGAAGGCCCTGATAAACGGTCTCTACTTCAGCATTAGGAAGTTAATGTGGGTACAGGCATGCCTAATGTGGTCTGCAACACTAGTGATGTGGCACGGAGTCTATGAATCTGTCTGTGAATGCTTGTGAGAGCAGAACTGCATGCATCTTGTTGGAACAGAGGCTTCCGTGCACTTCCGGTCAACTTCCTGGGGCTCTGCAGCCAAGGCCAGACAGGAAAAGCAGACAGGCCTTTTTCTCCTGAAGGCTGAAGTACCGAAGCGCACGTGTCATTCCACAGCAGAACATGGTGCTTAAAATAACGAGATGAGACCAACAAGTTCACGCAAAGGAATCTGCCCCTCTGATGCATGCAGTTAACAATTAAATGACCCTGCCTGTCGCCCCTTGCAATAATGGCAAAAAATCTTTTTGTACAGTAACTGGTGATTGTGGTAGTTCTCCTTGTTTACTGGCTGGAATATTTGGTGCAGTGACACAGCAAGGTCACAAAGGCCAATCTCCTTCCCTTTTCTACCTAGCCTTGGCTGCAGACCACACAGAGTTGACAGAGAGTGTAGTGCTGTTTCTGCAACCACATTGCTGCACTGCCACTGCGTTGCAGATCATACCAAGGGTAGCTGTGCATCAATCTTGCACATGCATCACTCACCTTTTTCTGCCCCCATAACACATTGACGCTGGGCTTTCCTCGCCGTGTGTCTGAAGTGTCGATGACGTCGTCATGGACAAGGCTGGCAGTATGGATCATTTCGCACAGTAATGCCACTTTCTTTTGAAAATCTAATAGTCTGTGCAAAAAAACAAAACAAAAGCGATTTAGGCAATTATGAGAAGAGTGTGAAAATACATACCGTAAAAACCGGAATATAGGTCGAATTTTTTTTCAAAAAACCATGGTGAAAAGTCGACCCCCGTCTTATATACCGGTCATTGGCGGAAAAAATACGGAAGTCTTGCAACAATGGGTGGCTGAAGTCAGCAGCCTCCATCACCATCGCCATCAGCAGCAGTGCCGCCATTTTGCGTTTCAGTAGATGCAAAGCGGAAGCTAACGGCAATTTACCGTCGCCTTCAAGAAAAACACGATTAAGTACGAGGAAGCTCAAGGGAACCTGGCGGCACAGCGCGAATTTGGAGTATCCGAAAAGAGCATTCAATACTGGCGGAGGCAGAAGCTGCGTATTACAACTTGCAGTAACCAGAAGAAAACATTTCGTGGGCAGACCGTAGTGTATCGAGAATAGGAAGGAAACGTTGCGCTGCGAGCAAGATCGCTGTCTGTGACTGCCGAATGCATCCGCGTGAAAGCGGCAGAGATTGCGCGTGCCTCTAGACTCACGAGGGCGCAATTCAAAGGCTCGCCATCCTGGTTGCGGCGATTCATGAAGAGGAGGGCTTTGCTCTACGGCGCCGTACTTGCCTGTGCCAGAAACGAACACGCGGGCCAATTGGTGCGCGATATTGTTAAAAAATTTGCCGGGTGTACATACAAGCAGCATTTAAATGAAATTAAATACTGTCACCATTGTGCAACCTCTCGAGTCGCATTTGTTTCAAAGTAAGGATGTCTTTCGGTACTTTTCCCATTGAAAAAGATCTTTTTCATTTTTAGAATTGGTTAGTTAGGGGGTCGACCTATATTCCGGTCCGACCTATAGTCCGGTTTTTACGGTAGCCATTTTTACAGACTCGCATGCTGCATAAAAAATGCTGAGATTGAAAATATGATGCACTAAGACATATTGTCTATTCTGTTCATGCCACTTCAAGCAGCGCTTGACCTTTGCATGCACTTTCTTGATGCTGTTGACAGAATCTTTCATCACTTGAAACATTGAGAAGCATGAGCCCTCCTCTCTGCTGCTTGTATGTAATAGTAATCACTTACACATTTCTATTGTGCACGTGAATGTTCACCGCTCTGGACATCAAGGTGCAGATCATGGGGCGAAAAGCTTTTCCCTGGCCATCAAAGTAGTAGCTGGCAATTTCATTCAGCTGTGGCTTCGACACCCAAAGTTCCTGCAAGAAGGAAACAAACTGATGTATATCTGGGTATCTGCAGAATACTGCTGTTAAATCAATTCACAAACACTAAGTGTGCTGGTTAGTGCCAAGTCTTCTGCCCAGGTTGCCTCAAGTCTACTTTCAGGCAAGCAGGTCATTATGGCAGTGGAAGCACGCTATGACAGAGCATGGCACAAGAAAAAAGCATTGTTTTTTTTTTTTTTTTTTGCTGTGGCATGTTGGTCTAGCTCGTCACACTCAATCGTGCTTTGGACCAGGATTTTGGATTTGGCTCATTGTCACGTACTGCTGCTGTAACTGCATGCCACACATGACGTTGGTAAAACACTTCATGACAAACAGCACGGTCAAACCAAACTGCCTGGCATTCACCACGTTTGCTATCCTAAGCACTTCAGACAAATTCCAGCATCTTCAATCTCTGCTCCAGCTCCACCCTTTTTTTGCTATCCTTCACTTGCTTTTTCACCTTTAAGGGTATTTATTGGTATGCCAGTGCATGCGGTACAAGAGCACGAAAACAAAATAAGTGTAAAGCTGACAGCCACAAGTCCCAGAAAAAGTAATGCACAGCAATTGCACATTGCCAGCAGTGCTGTAGCTATTGCAAAGAAGCCAGGGCTTTCACAGTGCAGAAATACACAGTGTGTGCAGTCAAGACTACTGAAAATGTTCACTGCTTCTTGTAATGGCAAAGGGAGACTTGCAAAACTTTGCGCATGTTATGGCTGCGGAGATACACTGAAGTGCTCTCTCTGAAAAGTTTATAGTATACTGGTGTTTGTTTTTTTCTTGTATGCTGCTTGAGCATTGTGTGTTGTGCTGCATGCAACTTTCTTTCTTTGCACTTGCACAATGTCTTGGTCCTCTTGCGAGTCCTCTTCAAAGATTGAGAAAGGACAGGGCATGATGTGCATTGTAACTTTAAACTAGAAGCTCCAGTGATACAGATATGTGCACATCTGCTACAACCCAACAGAGCATCGGGTATGATTCACAATTTCTGATGCAGCAGCTACCACAGTTCCCACCTGGGTGCACCCATGGAGCTAAGAAAGAAAGGAAGGCCTCAAGCCAAGACCAATATTTCTTTCAGCACAAAAACTTGAAGATCTTTCACCTTTCTTTGCAGCACGGCGACTCAGCTCGGCTCAAATTTTTTTTTTTGTTAACCAAAGCTTTCCTTCCGCTTTGCTTAACACATGCTCAGCAGTTGTCTTTCAACGACGTGCTTCTGAACGTGTTCAGGCGAACTGGCACTTGGAATTATTTCCAGTGACACAAAAGCTACCCCAACCTAACAAAGTCTACGAAGGGTGGAAGCACTTAAAAAAACTTGGGAAAGAGAGTCAACTGAAACATTTCCTGGAATGCCGTAGACAAAGGACCCCGAACCTTTTTAATGGCATCGTAGATGTCGGCCAGGTCCTGTTTGGACAGCTCGAATGGGTCTGTGCTGGTCTCTGGCAAACTGCCTGGCTGCTGAACCAGGGGTGCTTGAGACCAGGAGGCCGTCGTCACGAACGTCCGGTGCGGGGTGAACTGGGGTGTCGCTGTAACACTGCCGCCGCCGCCATGCCTGCTGCAGCTGCAACAGCTCCGTGCGCCTTGGCTGCTGCCACCAAGGGGGTGCTGCAACCTCCTGTCCTGTGTCAGGGGATACGAAGCACTGTGGTGTTACTCACTGCAGTGACACATGGCATGAGCACTGCTGACTCATCTCGGTGCATGAAAGCACACAAGTGTCCGCTCGCATTGAAATCAAAAATTTTATTTTGACCCAGGTGTGAGGGGTCTGCAGGACAGGATGAGGGGTCTGCAAATGAAGGAAGGTAAAGAAAAGGCCATCAAAAGAGAGCCTGAGTACTAAGATGTGATGCTGTGATCTGCTAGAGCAGTTCATTTTGTATGTGACATGCATGGATGTGTTTTACGTAAACATGCTCCTGTCTTCTTGTACCAAGCTCTTCAGGACAAACTTGTCAGCACAACTTGTATTTACGAATAATTTATTTACTTTAACTTTTGCATTACCAAAATATGGTTACACATTTAGATTAACAAATGTTCATGCCCATTTATGTGAAAAGGTGAAGTAATTGGTAGCAAAACAGACAGTGTTTGATGCACTGCACCAAAATAAGCAATGTACTCTAATGAGAGAGAGACGACACAATCGGTTAGAGACACATTAGAAGGCACAAAAATGCACAATGCTGACTTAACATTCGCTTACAGCTTAATGAGTGTGGCGCTAGATTGTCTAATATAGCTGAGTAAGAACAGGCAGACTGCCACGTTAACAACTGACCTCCTTCAGTGCCACCATATTGCTGTCCTGTACTGCTGTGTACATATGCGGCAAGCATGGAGCAAGTGGTAGTGTGAGCCCTCTGCATGCGCTAATTGCAGTTTATGCCATGCTGTCTTGCCACCAATTAGCCACACAGTACAACTCGACCTCTGCATGTGTTTTGACTCCTCCATGTAAAAAACTGCAAAGCTCTAAAAAAAAAAAGGCTTGGCAGTGAAACAAGGAAGTCATAAATAATTGATGTTCACTAATGGGCATTTCATACACATGCTGAATGGCTAAAATCAGAGAAGCAACATGCTTTTCTCTTTTTTACATGACAAGGCTGATGATATTCAGCTTGCAGGCTAGTGATCTTGCCAAGAAAGCATAACGTTTTTGTTGTCATGAACGTCTGTTTCTTTATGAAGTACAGTGATTTTTTATTAATGTTTAGCTATCAAAGGCAGTTCTGAAGGCATCTGTTATGAAATCTGCAATGTGCATTGGTGAAGAGCAACAGAACTTCAATGGATGATTGCCTGACATTTGTACTAGTGCTATTTACCGCGAGACAGACTTGCAAACCATATTCTTTCTTCGCTGATCAGAAGTGTATGCTTCATGTTTTAATGAAAGACAGTGAACACATCTTTGGCTAACCCAATTCTCTCCACTTTTAGTGCCCAGAATGTTTGGGATATAAAGAAAGAAGAGTTGGACATAATTTTACCAATCAGCTTCTTCAACTAGACCGACATGGGGCTGCAAGCAAGACTGCAAAATTTAAAATAAAGAACAATTGCACAGGGACTTGGAGGGATGTCTTGGATGCCAAAACTGTGGAGCTACCACAGCAGTGCTTATGATGAATATTTTTCCTGCAAATCGAGCAGAAGTTAATATGCAAAAGTGCAGGTTTACGTAGCAGCACTCCCAAATGATTTCAGGCCTTGTGGACACTGGATGCAGTCCAAAAATGCAGTTAGAAATTGGTAAGGTTTTAACGTAGTCAAACAAAGTAGACAAGTAGATGTGCAAAAGCATGCGTTTAGCCTGGTTGGCCCATGGTTTTGCTTTCTGGGCCACCCGCACGTCTGGCAACAATATTAGACTCAGGTTAAGCTGATCTCATCTGTTCCTGCCGCAGATGGAAGACATGTGCAATGCACAGCTCGAGTGTGTTTTGCAGTTTAACATGAGGCATGACTGGCTACGGTGATAGCCCAGTGCTCTCGCGCAGTGGCCTGCGAAGCTGATCTGTTCGGGCCACCGCAGATTAGACTCCCAGTCATGAATATGATTTCTTTTTATTTACATACGTAGGTGACAAGATTCTTGGTCAGTGTTGATGAGTGTATGAGTGCTTTCACACTAAAATGTGTAGCATCAGCATTTATAAGGGAGCTGGGACTGTGGTTCAATACCTATCACTGACACCTGCCTTTCGAGGTCACCTTTGACCTGCAGGCCATGGTTAAGCCACTAGCCACACACTGGCATATGCCTGTACTCGGCGTTTATTGCTGACGCAGCAACACAGCATCCCATGCGGACTGCAGACCTCCGGGTTGCCCGCTGCAATCGGCAAGCACGATTGGACACGTCCCGTTAAGACTTCCTGGGGTAGCAGGCCTCGTTCTCACGGACAGGAGCGGGGATGATTTTCGTGCGCCCTCGGGGCGTTGGGTACATTTGGACGGGACAGCCTTCCCTCGGCGCTAGGGCACTTAGCGGTACGAGGAAAAAACTGCAGGTCGCCGCACTCGCGCCGAGAGAAAGGCATGGAGAGAGAGAGGGGGATGGGGGGGGGGAGAGGGTGAGAAATATCTTCGCGCGAAGCAGGAGACTGATGAGAGTGCGAAACGAACAAACGTAATAAGACGAGAAAGCAAGTCCACACGTGCTAGAGGGTGAGGCAAACGTTTTCGTTGGGAGCAGGGGCCGGCGCGGACTTGACGCTTGTTTTCGCCTGCTTCGTTGGATTGCCGGTGGTAGCCTCGAGGAAGCAGCTTGGTCCGCCGCCACTGCGGCAATGCTGCGCGCCTCGTGCGCTGGAAAACACGGCACATGCGATGGCGACCGACATCTTAAGGACCCTAAAGCGGCCGCGTGCCTTATTATTTTTTCTGTTTTCCTCGTCCTGCCAGTCACGAGCGCATGTGTGTGTGTGTGTGTGGGGGGGGGGGAGTACCCGACGCCGCTCATCGTGCGAGGAAGCTCCGCGCGCCTCATCATTCTTGCATGTCTTTATAGTAGCGGAGAGGCACAATGAATCACCTCGCGCAGTCGAGCTCGAAATCTACCTGTGCTGAGACGTCGTTACACGTGTGCCGGTACCCTCGCGATGCAGGCTGCTCATGGTCTGCGACTACGAGCTGAAAGCGAGAAAATGGGGAGGGGCGATAACGACGCTTCGGAATGCAACCGTGCTTTGCAGAAGCGTGGCGATAGTGACGCGAAAGGCAATATTAATAATAATTGGTTTTTTGGGGAAAGGAAATGGCGCAGTACCTGACTCATATATCTTTGGACACCTGAACCGCGCCGTAAGGGAAGGGATAAAGGAGGGAGTGAAAGAAGAAAGGAAGAATAGGTGCCGTAGTGGAGGGCTCCGGCATAATTTCGACCACCTGGGGATCTCTAACGTGCACTGACATCGCACAGCACACGGGCGCCTTAGCGTTTTTCCTCCATAAAAACGCAGCCGCCGCGGTCGGGTTCGAACCCGGGAACTCCGGATCAGTAGTCGAGCGCCCTAACCACTGCGCCACCGCGGCGGGGCAAAAGCAACGCAATATTATTTTTTATTTTTATCGTCGCAACGCAAGCAAACGGTTCGTGATACGTCAGGTCGAAACAGTGTGATTGGTTATCAGGAAAAGAAAGGCGCGGTAACCGCCTCACTTCTCGGTGGACACCTCAACCAACACCATCAACCACACTGCGAGGGAAGGCAGGCAGGTGGGAGAGAAAGAGGTGCCGTAGGGGAGGGCTTCGAAATAATTTCGACCGCCTGAGCATCTTTAAAGAGCATTGACGTCGCACGGGCGTCATTTGCGTTTCGCCTCAATCGAAACGCGGCCATGAGAAGGAACTCGACCTTCACACAACGAATGATGAGAGTGCGAAGAATGGACTGTTGGAACGGGGTGTTCCCTTTTTATACTCCACAGAGCTGGGTTCGAAAAGTGTGAACATGTAATATCGCGGTTCGGGTGTCCACCGAGATATGTGATGCAGTTACTGCGTCATTTCCGTTCCTCAGAAACCAATTTTCAACTCTTAATGCGGAAAAATTGTTAACGAGGAAAGGAAGAGACAGAGAGCGATAGCACTAAATGCGGCCATTCCCCGCATTTAGTCGTGTGTGTCTATGTCTGAAGCCTGCTTTGTGGCAGGCTGCCAACCTGCTCACTGGGTTGTGAGCAACCTGCCAGCTGTATAACACTTACTGCCCACCGTACAAACTGCCCACTATGGTAGGTGGCAGTGCAATTAATGATTGTAGTGATTGGTTCCGAGAGGTTGCGCGGGAATTGCAACCTGGGTCGCACAAGCCCCACCGATTGCAGCACCTGCCATCTCAGGGCAGCGGCGCATCGCTTAACCGCTGCATCACTGCGCCAGAAGTGGTACGAGGACTCCCAAGGATGTGTGATTGTAAAGAATGATCAATTCCGCGTATATATGCATTAACACATTGTCGCTATCCCAACAACTTCCATCCATGAACACCGGAACCGAAGTGCTGGAATCTGCATTTGGCCGAAATGTGGCCTGCGCGGCAGGGATTCAATCTCACCACCTCGTGCTCGGCAGCCGAACGTGACCACGGAGCCCAGAGTCGGAACGGTTAGCGCGGATGCAGGCGAACACCAGCGCTTCACTCGGCGCGTCACGCCCTTTGTTCCTATGCTAATCCGCATTCGACAGCGTTCCCCGGGCCGAGAGACACCTCGCCCCGAACTCACGCGCCGAGAGGAACCACGCTACCAAAGCGGCTCCGCGGGCGAGGAGGGGGAGGCAAAAAAGAAACTCGGCCATGAAACGCGCGGCGCGGCCTAGAAGTGGCGAGTGTCTGGCGATGATGCCGGCGGCTCGCAGGTGGGGCTTTCCTCCCCTGGACCGCTGTTCTTCCTCCTCCAGCGGACACTCGCGGGGGCGAGGAGGGGGCCGCGCTGTGGCCGCAGGCGCTGTCCTCTATTTTTCTTGCTTTGGCTGCAGCGCACGTTTCTCGGCCGAGCGAGGCGCCGCTGGGTCGACGTCCGCGAGTGACCTTGGCAGAAACAAAACGGAATGCGGCGACGCCGCCGGGGGCGTCCCGGAAGCTTCTGCGGCCAGAGAGACGAAGAACGGCCGATTTCGTCCATCTTTTATTCCTCTTCGAACCGCGCGGCGTCCGTCCTCCCTCCGCTCGCTTTCGCCCGCTGCCGTGTCAAGACGCGACCGATTTGGACAGCACCCCCCCTTCCCGCTCTATGGCGGCGGCCTCAGGTAGCGGTGTCGTGCCGCCGCTACAGCTGTTGGTGACGCGGGGCACGACTTTCCCGGCTGCGGCGCACTGTTCACCAGGAGTTCCACTTGCGACGACGACCGGTTCTAAAGGAACCCGATCCGAACGATGGCGAAAGGTCAGGCGACGTGCATGAAAGCGCCACGTTTTATCCCTGGAGTCGTCTCGCGGCACTTTAGTTAGTGGCACGTCAATGGGATAATGCTGTCAGCAAGGGGTGCACGGCTGTCCTCGAGCACCAGCGGTTCACCCGCCGCGACGTTAGGCTAATCTGCTACGGCATTGTGCTGATGCTGGGCACTAACTAGCTCGTGCGTTCCATACCCGAGAGAGGTGACCCGTGTTATTACAGATCCGCCCCTGCACCAATATCTCAATGCTCTTTTGGGAATCTTACGCGACATAAAGTAGTAAGAAAGCAGTAATCTGCAACGCACTGCGGCCTCTCTCCCACCACGATAGATTGTACCAGGGCGAAGAGACTTGATGGGTGCGCTGGACATCACCACTAACGTCGGCTACCCTCAATGTGTTGAAAACAGCCCGGCTGTCTACACTATGGCAACCTCTGTCACCAACAGAAATAGTGTGTTCTGAGCGGTTCAGAAACTTTCTGGAGGAGGAGGAGGATTTCCTTAACGCTCGCCCGTGTACCAGCGCCGAGGGAAACAAGGGAGGCGCGAAAAGCAGGCGGCAGCGAGCTGTTGTGACAATGGCCTGACCGGATTCCGTCACGGGGGGAGCCGGTCATTGGGAGCGCATCAACGCCAGGTCGGCGCCGGAGGAGGCGGGCCGGGAGAGAGAGCGACCAGCAGAGGCACGGCTTCCGCAACGCGCCGCACGGAAGCTGCGTCGAAATGGGGGAGAGGAACGCCGCGCGCTGCCTTCCTCCGGAAGCAATTTCGGTTTTTGCGGGCCGCTCCTGCGCGTGATTGCCACCGCCCACTGAGCCTTACGGTGAGCACGCGACGCTGGCGACCGCTGGACGGAGAGTCCCCCAAGCTTCAGTTGTCGTGAGTGCAAGAAAACACCCGCCGCGATGGTTCAAGTATCTACGCAAGGTTGCGGGATCGCATCCTGGCCGCGGCGGCCACACCTCGCTGGAAGCGAAATGCAAGAGAAAAAAAAAATGACGGATGATTTAGCGTGGTTTAGGCCAGCTGCGAATTACGTGCGCTAGCATTTCGGTTTTCATTCCGTGACATGCCATTCTCTACTTTGCATTCACAGATCGCGGGGAGTCCTCATGCCACTCCTGGCACATGTTGCAGCGGTTAAGCGATGCGCCACTACCGCGGCGGGCGGCTGTTTCGACCACAGCCACCGGTGGGGCGAGTAGAGGCTCCAGTGCTAGCGCACTAAACTCCCCAGAGAACCAACGTAGGTGGCAGGTGGACCAGCTAGATCACGTGACCTTGTGACGCCATCACAACCTGCCCACACAGGTGCTAGCGCGCACTAAAAAGGAGACGGGGAGCGGGGGCTGTGTGTACGTCAGTGCGCGCTAAAGAGCCCCAGGTGATCGATATCAATCCGGAGCCCCTCATAGCCCTATGTGGAGCTTGGAGAGGTAGATTCCCACATAACACCGTGAGTACAAGAAACCTGCGAATTCAGGATTCGACACCACGAGTGGAACTGTGGTGACTGCAACGAGAAATCAGTCAGCGTAACTTAACAACATCAGTGACTTGACACGCGAATGGAGGAAGGGTTGACTGGTTCAGTTTCCCTTCGCCAGTTGGTCAACCCTATCGCAGCTGGCTGGCGCTTTTCTTCTCCACGAGGCGCTATACACGGCGCACTTTCAGCCGAAGAATCTAGGTCAGCAGGCCCAGCGCGAGTGTACAGTACGGCTACGTTTCACTGGCGCACACAGTGGGGGCGGCGCGTGCAGAGGGGCCTTTGAATTGCGCCGTTTGCCTGCTCGCCTCGCAAACGGCCTTCGTCGGCGTCTCGCCACGTGTTTCGCAACCCAACGGACCGAACTGAATGCGCCGCTGTGACGCGCAGCAGTCCTGAAGGGCGACACCCTCACTGGGCCGCTTTCGCCACCGCAGCAATTGGAGCCTCATGAGGAAATCTACAAGTGCACAGCGGGTTTCACAAACTTCGAGAACGCTACTGAAGCTGCGCGTTTTAACGGGACGCTGCACGAAATATGCGCGAGTTCCCAACGCTGCGCCTGCGTCGCTGCTGCCGAGGTATTTCTTTTTAACGCGAGAGCGTCAAAGGCCCCGTTCCTCTGAAAATCCGGTGTTGACGTTGTCGGCGGTTCTAACCCGACCGCGGCGGCTACGTTTTTATGGAGGCAGAACGCTAAGGCGCCCGTGTGATGTGCGATGTCAGTGCACGTTTAAGATCCCCAGGTGGTCGAAATTATGCCGGAGCCCTCCACTACGGCACCTATTTCTCTCTTATTTCACTCCCTCCTTCATCCCTTCCCTTACGGCGCGGTTCAGGTGTCCAACGATATATGACAGATACTGCGCCATTTCCTCCCCCCCCCCCAAAAAAAAAAGAAATCAATTATTATTATTATTGTCGGCGTTGTAAATCACGGGTATGGTTCTGGCAGGTGATGCCCAGAAAGCAAATCTAGGAGGCAGGTGGGCCACCTAGGTCACGTACGTGACCTTGCGGCGTCGTCACAACCTGCCCACCAGATAGAAAACTGCCAACCGTGGCAGTTAATTAAATTAATGACTGGTCGCTCGGGAAGAGTAACCTGGGCCGCACAAGGCCCACCTCTGGGAGCACTTGCCATCACAGAGCAGTGACGCATCGCTTAACCGCTGCACTACTACGCCAGGTACGAGGACTTCCAGGGATCTATGAACGTAAAACAGAGAATCACATTCTGCAAATGTGGGCATTAACCCACTACGCTATCGCGTCATACTATCAAGGCGGAGCTTAGGTGTCCCCTCTAGTTGTTTTTTTTTGTTTGACTGAAAAACTGATACTAGTCAATCTGCGTACGTTTTCGAGGAAACCAGTCGGAATTCGACTTTACGTATCGAAGCGTAACCTGTTGCCAGAATCGAGAGACGAATGTAGCACATACTACGCAGAAATAGGTACAGCAAAGCGCACCCATAAAAAGTGAGGTAGGATGGCGCAAGGTTCAACACATTGGGAAACAAATTACTCACTTAAGCAAGGACAAATGCCGAAACATGACACGGCAAAAGCTGCCAAAATTACAGAGGAAAAGAAAAGGTAGGCAGGTTAGCCAGAAGGGGATTCCAGTTGACTGCCCTAGAGTGAGGCCATGCAGGTTACAAGTCTGAATAGTCAAAGAAGCAAAATTGCTAAAGAATTGCAGCAACGGTGCTCACGAGTGAATAGGCAGACTGGGACAAAATCTACATGAAATTTCAGCGTCAGAAAACAAAGATAGCCACAAAGGTGACGCAACTTCTTTGTGAATAAGAACGGGACTAGTTACCAGGCAGGCTTCCGAAATTACAAACCTTTACAAGTCAAAAGATAACATACAGAAGTAAGAAACTAAAGCGACAGAAAACCGAAAGGTAGCTACGAAGGTCAGGTGACCACTGTTTTTTTTTTCCCCTAAGCCTAACGAAAACTGCGCCCGAGGTGTCCCAAGTGTTTTTACTACAGGACGGCAGTGGCCTCCGCTACAGAATCTTAGCCGCCAGACGAGGATGGCTCCGGAGCTCACCTTGTTGGCCCACCCCGTGTAAAAACCCCGATGTGTAGTATGGCTTGTACAATGGCTAAATAACAAAGAAAAGACACGATCGATCGTTTCGAATACGGTTGCCGAGAATATGCGCATAATTTTGGACCGCGGCTGGGTCGATCGTTCGTGCTCAGTTCTTGCGCCGTGGACCTCGATTCGCTGTTCACGACTTCCGGACACGTGATAACAAAGGCCCAATATAAGGTGCGCTGTATCTCGCGACACAACGACAACAAGTGCTTGCCAGCGACGTGTTCTTCGCTAATTCACGGTTTCTTCAACGCGCGCTCCAGACACACAACACGGACGAGAACTGTCAGAAAAGCGCGAGCACTTCTTGAATGCACGCAACGAGCTAACCTGACACCTTCGTTGGTCTAACTTTTTGTCTGTAGCCTGAGAAAAGTCCTACACGCAAGCCGTGAGACGCACAATGCCTTCACGCTTGCGGCCTGCATAAGTGGTCGTCATTCTTCGCGCGAGACACTAAAGTGCCCATCCGGCGCTGTCCGCTTTGATGCCACATCCGCCTCCGAGTGCGTCGACGCGGCGCGGCCGACACAGCTCTAGCTCGCTCACGTGTCGCTGGGAATTCGTGCGCGAAATTACGACGCAGCACTCTGTTATGCTGTTCTTAGGGGGTGACAGTAGTGCCGTTCATACGTAACTGCACCGAAGCGCCGACAAGCACACGCGGCGTGCAAGGGAAGTAGCTAGGTAGTAGTTATCGCGAACGTCACGCAAAGCTCCAGTGCGGCGACACTGCACAGGCCCGAGTCATTGAACCGCCTTCAACGCGCCGGAGGGCGTGCGCGAACCAGACAGGAGGTGACCTATTGCTTTCTACCGGATGTTTCAATCTTCTTGACGCAGACAAGCGGCACGATAACACTTTCCTTCTTTCTCTTTTGCATCGCGATATATTTATAAAACAAGCGCAGACAGACAGCTTTCTGCTACATATTTCGGGCAGAGGCAAAAACTGTTACTGCGACTCTGGTAATCTGAGCAACTGTTAACCACACACGAGACTGCTTGCACGCAAAAATGGAACCCACGCGCGCACGAAAAAAAAAAAAGTTAAGGAAGATCAGACATTTGATGCGGCAGCTGTTGGATTACAACCTCGATGATTACTTCGATGCTTTTACTCTATAGAATGCTTTTTATCTAAGCCGAGGCTTCACACATGCGACATAACTTTTCTGAACGGTGTAGGAGGGCCGAGCAAGGGTGTTGGTGGGTGTGGATCGACAGCCCTTATGCTAAGGGAGTGGGGTGGACAGGTTGCTGGTGGGTGGCACTTCTGAAGGGAAGCTGACTTTCCCACCGGGTCTGAATTTTTCGCCGTCGCTGTTTCGTTCCGATGCTGCGTGGGCTTCTAGTGGATCCTGCTACCCACAAAAAGCCGACTCGACGTGCTGGCCGGGAATCGCACCCTCTCACGCACACACAAAGGGTGTTTGAGCAGTGACGTCTTATCGTTTCTGTGCTAAATCTGCGACGTCTGCCGCTGGGCCGCTTAAATGGGTTGAGTCGTTGAGTGCGATAACGCGAGCGTGAGTTGTCTACAAAACTGGCGGCGATAAGGCCGCACGGACGACCGTAGACAACCTGGCGTTGCGTTGGCTATACGCCGCTATCACTGTCTCACTGCCACTCTCTTATCTTCTGGGACGCCTACTTTTAGTCACGTAACACAGCCGATAAGCAGTTGAAGATGTGATAACACTGTCACTACGCGTGTACACAAGCGGCAAGACAGGCATAGTAGCCATAGTTGTAACCCAGCGCCGCCAGATTAGCACTAACGCTCTCTAGCGTCAAGCACTGACGAGCTACAAAGTTTGCTTTTGATATGGCCGGCTCCGCCAGCAGTTGCTTTCCGCGTTCGTGGATGGCTGGCTGGCCAGACTTTTTAGGTTAATAATCCTTATAACTGGCATATGAATACATCAATTATACGCCAAATATTCACTTCAGCTGTAGGAGAGGCCGAAGTGTGGTGTTGGGAAGTTTAATTTCAGCCATCAGCGGGTTTTCGCTAACAGACGGAGAAACCGGTGTTTCTTCCTTACCAAAAGTAACCATGCAACAGGGTTTGCTTTTCAGCCATATAGTATACATCCCTTAGGGCATCACTAAAATCCAAAAGGTGGGGAGAAGGGTTCTCCTCATCGCACAGATTTTGAGCTTAACGGGAGTCAAAGTGCTGGCTACTTTTGGAAAGACGGTATAAAGTGTCCCCGCTCTTCGTCCCCGTCGAAATGCGGCCGGTTACCGAACCCGCGACCTCTTCCTGTTCAGCAAAGCACAGCAGAGCCACGCGTGCGGCTTCCTGCCTTGTTTTCGTTGGTCGACTGTGTACAAGCAGTCTGGCTGCCAAGAAAGAAAAAAAAAGATTGCTTTGGCGCGCTTATCGTAGCTCCTCGAAAGCGTTCTTCCCGTAAACACCGTCGCGACCGGCAAATACATGCTGCGCTGCAGACGTGCGCCGGACAACAAGCATCATGGGCGCTTGAGCGGTGGTGGACAACTGCTCGCCAGGGGAACTTTTTCCCCCTGTTGAGCAGGCCTCCTACGACACACTGGTGGTGCAGGAAGACGCTATACCTTCTTTTCGATGGAGGCGAAATGCAACACGCCCGTGTGCTGTGCGACGTCAGTGCACGTTAAAGAACCCCAGGTGGTTGGAATTAATCCGAAGACATCCACTACGACCTCCATCGACCGCAACTTATGCGTCGTTTTGAGACGTTAAGCCCCACACTCAATACACCTTCTCCTTCTGCAAGCCTCGCTCTACACACTGTTGAGCACCACGCGAAACGATGAATGTCATGACGATGAATTTATATGGCGCAAGAGCAGCGTTGGTCAAAGAGCCCCACGGTACAAGGCATTTTCATTACACGAGGTGGGGTCAAAGACCCATTTCCAAGCGTTTGACCACGAAGAAGCCGAGCACCAGGTCCGGGGAAAGCTTCAACACATTGTATCGCCAGTGGGTACCCGGAGGCATTGGAGATCGAACCCAGCACCTCCCGCATATGAGGCAGATGCTCAAACCAATAGGTCACCACTGCGGTCAATATACAATGTTGCTGTGACAACGGTACAGTTATCAATTCCTCGGAGCATCCCTGTCCGCTGCCAGCCATGTTTTCGTACCAAATTTCACGCATTCGTGGAGGATCTGACTGCGCCACATGCATAATAACGACAAAAAAAAAGGTATCTTCAGTCACAGAATGAATTCAGAAAGGAAAGGGGCCCAAAGAAGATTGCACCCTCCTACGGGCCCTGCTACAGCACGAGTTTCCATACAGTACACTGCTGAATACCTGAAACGGCGAGGTGAAATCGCATTTCGCTGCACATGCGCAGCTACCAGCTGAGCCTTCTCACAGCAAGGAATTCGCGCGAGTTGGCAATTGCTTCTTGCATTCATTCACATCACATTCTATCCGCGCCTTATTTAATGCTCAACTCATGCGGGTCGTAAGAGTAGCGCCGTTTAGTTTTAGCCGTTTGAAGAGACGGCATTCGCCTCCGAATACCGCCACAGCGCGTGCGGTTACTCATAAAGCCGGGACATCCCCCCCCCCCCCCCCCCCCTCCGTTCTCAGACACGCAAAAACACCTCCTGAATCCTCGACTCGCTTCCTTGTATACAGCCCCAGAGATACAAAGCAATATCAGGTTACAAAGCGGCAACGGGTAATCGTGACTGCAACTCTGGTAACCGACGATGGCTCTATGGAAACACGCAAGGTATTAACGAGAACGATCAGACTGAACCTATATACAATTCGTTCCGCGCTTTGCGACCTAATAACCACTGGGCTCCGCCCGTATCTCGAGCCTCACGCTTCCTTGGTCGCGACGCGCTCTGTCCCGAAGCATCGCGTCACCTTCGCTATACCGCTGCAGCCAGTCGCGCTCTTCCCTCTTGTTCTCACAAGGCTCTCCGCGTCTCCTTCCTCGATGGAAAACGGCCGGACAGAAAAATAGCGGCGTGCAGACACGGGCCGGACACCGGCACCGCAACTTATGCGCAGGCCTTTTCCTTTGCTCCGCAAAGCGAGAG